>NW_023270865.1:14039674-14095005 GCF_011800145.1 Mirounga leonina
CTTCCTTCCTTCCTTCCTTCCTTCCTTCCTTCCTTCCTTCCTTCCTTTCCCAGCGCCTCCAGCTATGGGTCCAGCTTAGCTCACATTGTGATTTTGGCACTGTGGGACCCTAAGTTCTGAATCCAGTCAAGCCCACCCAGTCAGCCAACCTACAGAGCTGTGATAGACAGTTGTTGGGTTGTTGTTTTATGTTTATGAGAATTTGCTACAGCAGTGATAGAAAACTAATAAAGAGATCACAACAGGCTCAGGGGCTTTAATTATCAATTTACTTTAGGCAAATATGTCAGCTTTCTCTATATTTTTAATAATCAGTCGTTTAGGAACACAAAAACACAAACTCTTTTGTGTCTGTAATTCATAAGTGATTTTTTTTCTATTTGATATTATAGATTATTATTTTTAAAGAGATTTCCATAAATGTTAAATCCTGTATCCTTTATAGCTCCACTCCCTGCTCCCAGCTAGATCAGACCAATAAGTATGCTATGAATTAGACGCAAGTGAAATCTTCCTGCATCAAGATTTTAGGTTTTAGATCAAAATTCCATCTCTCCCTTTCTTTTCCAGAATGTTCTATGTGCTTCTTGGTAGGTATGACAATGCAAAATAGGAACATTGTTCCCTAGAGTTGCCAAGTGTGTGTTTCATTGCTTCCATAAACTTGACAGAGTTGACCTTACCCACACAATGACAAAATTCTGCTTTTAAGTTATTTCTTATGCTAATGATCAGCATCAGGGACATATTCTGATGAGCAGTGTCCAGGGTCTGTTTGGAGTAGCTAGCTTCTTAAGTGTTCCAGAGACAGATGTCTGAAGATCATTTCCAAGCCCTGTAACATAGCCTGCATCTTAATGACACATTTGAATGAGGAGACATATGTAAATTCTGTATCAGTTAAAGGAATATGACTTGAAATGAAAGTGAATAAATGATCTAACACAGCAAAAAGGATTATGCTCTCATTTTGAAGTCAGCTAAACCTTACATATAGGAGAAAGTCTATTTTCCTTTGTGTTTTCAAGGGCTCAGACTGTCTTTAAATACTTTGTTTTACATGAATTTACATCAATTACATTTCTAATCCTTCTATAATTTTTTATTTTGCATATTTGTTCCATACATTAAAAAATCCTTTTTGACCTGAGCTTTAGAATTCATTGGTCATATTCAGGCCAGTCAATCGCCTTTGCTGTGATAGGATTGCTCTTGATCTTCAGAAGTATGCAGGACCACTCTCTCTTAGAGCAGCATTTGACAAGTTAAAAAATAAGTGTTCAGAATGAAATGCAAAAACATTGCTTTTAATCATATGCAAATTGATTAAAATTTGACACAACCGGAGTGTCAGAAATGACTTCTCACCAGTATCAGGGAATTCCAGCTAAGGTTATTATAAAAAACCTACCATGATATTTCTTTAACTGTTTGACTTATATCACAGAAAAACTACATATGTTAATAGGGACATTTTTAACTCTTTGATAGGTTGCAAAATCTGCTTTCTGAGGAAATGTAAAGTTTTATTTCCCAAGCCAAATTCCTGTGGACATTAAACTTTACTTAAATGTTCTGCCTTTATATAGTATACATATTTTTTCAGTATCTTTGTAATATGGTAGGTTATAATGAACAATTGCTCAATAAATATTTTCTTTTTCAGACATCTATGCTCATTTCAAGAGTGATCTTTCAAAAATAAAATTAGAAGAGGAATATTTTGCACTGACAGAGTTAAATTTAAAAATATCTCCCTTTTTACATTTTAATATTTTCTACCATCTGGATTATCTCTGAGCTTATTCCTGGTAAGAGAAAATATCATATTTAATCATTGTAGCTTTGTTTTTTTCACATTGAAATTTATATTACCGTGACAATTTCACTTTTCTTTGGGCACAAATAGACTGTTACTAATTATGATATAAAATCTGCTTAATCAACATTAGCAATATCAGTTATACAGAAGACGCCAAGTAAAAATCAACTATCCTTTCCACTTAGGCTTACAGTAAATACGTGTATCATTTTGGGAAAAAAATGTACTCTAAGAAAATTTTCTTGTTTTTCTATGTCATTTAAGCAAGGTGAAGTGGATTATTATAAAATTAATCATGACAGAGATTATCCTAGGATTGCAGACATCCTGCTCTTCATGGCCTTGAAGAAGCAATCCACCAGGAGTTCTTCACTGCAAGTGAGTGAATTCTGCTAACAACCCTATGAGTTTGGGAGAAGCCTGGGGGCCTCAGATGAGAGCGCAGCCCAGAACAAGCCCATGCCCACAGCCATTTGAGACTCTGTACAAGGGATTCAACCAGCTATGCTTGAACTCCCCAACCCGTGAAACTGTGAAATAATCAATTGCGGGTTGTTTTGAACTGTTAAACTTTTGGTAATTGTTACACACTAACAAAGCTTATACACTCTGTACCCCTCCTCTTACTTTAGGTAATAGGATCCCACTTTCCAATATGGAAACCATTTTGTATGATTCAGTAGAAGCTGACCTTAAGTTAATCCTTATCAGCATACTGCATCCTTTTGAGTATGGTGATAGGTTCAGAAATAAAAAATGATGCATGCATTTGAGGAAAAATATCTGTTCAACATTATGGTTACCCAGTGTTAAAATGAAAGAATATTTTCCATAGTTCTGAATCCATATTTTAGGTGACTGATAGTATCGCATGTTGCAGGTATCTCAGTTAATTAAACGTCTGATTTTGGCTCAAGTCATGATTTCTGTGTCCTGGTATTGAGCCCGAGTTGGACTCCGTGCTCAGCGGGGAGACTGCTTGTCTCTCTCCCTCTGCCCCTCCCCCCGCTCTTTCTCTCTCTCTCTTTCAAATAAATAAATAAAATCTTATAATTTATAAATAAATTAAATAAATAAAAATTAGCAGCTACTATTTTAGAAAAAACATTTTGTATTTTATTGTTGATATTTGATACTAAATTTAGTAAATTTACAAATTCAATACCTTAGCTCTTTCTTAAAATTTAATGTTCAGTTGATAAATTTTATTCTATTTTAGATCCATGAATATGTAACTACTTTTAAGAAGCCTTAGATTAATTAATGATTAATCTCATTTAAAGTGTCACTTTAAATAAACACCTCCAAACAGCTTAAATTGCTTTCAAATTCAAAATATTTTCTTCGTCTGTAAGAATTTTCAAACACTTGATTTAATAAACACAATCCCTGTGAATCATCAAACAGGCTTGAAAGCACAGCCAGTTACCATTCTGCGTCTACATCTAAAAGAAGCTGCATGAAGCTCAGCTTCCTGCTCATGTGAGAGCTACTTATCAGCTTTGGACCAACACTTTCTCTTTGCAGCAAAGACTCATCTCAACAGGGGGACTCTCTTTCTTTAATTAGGGTCTTAAGCAGCCTTAACTATATTCTGAGTCTTCCACATTTTGGGAGATTACCTAAGGTTTTAATTTCATTCTCTTTTTTTTAAACATATTTCTTTCTGCTTCATTAAAGCAGACTAAGTTCCCCTCTCTTTTCTCTTGAATATTTTTTCCCTATGATTTAAAATTTAAGGCTTGCCTAAGTCTTAACACCTTCACTCTGCAACTTAATGTACTTTTTCTCATCCTTTCTCGTTACTAATTTCTGCATTGTCAGTGCACATCTTGGAAGGAAGAAAGCCTTCCATGTCTATGGGCAGTGGGTCAACTGAGACTGGGAGAAGTAAACAAGTTATTTACCTTTTAGTTGTTAATTTTCTGATCTAATTACATTTTTTTGGCTTCTCGAAATTCCTTTCCAAATTGCCTAACAATTCTGATGTCAACTATCATAACATTCTTTTTCGATCCTCTTTCATACATACTTTAAGATAAGCTATAACTTCTAAGATGAATATGAGTTCCTATTCTTCTTCTAACTTTCAGTATAACAGAAATGTTATTTGTAAACACCTCTAGGTTTTCCCCTACATACATGTGACAAACTTTTAAGGTGGCTGCCATGTTTCTTGCCTTCTAGTGTTAGACCTTTGTATGATCCCTTCACCTTGACTACGGGCAAGACTGTGACTTACTTCTAACCAGTAGAATGTAAAAGGAGACGGAATATTTGGATTATGTGAACGTGACTATATTACATATAATTGTAGTGCTATCTTACTTTAGTTTCTCTCTCTCTCTCTCTCTCTCAAGCAACCGTGCTAGTGAACCCCACATGGCAAGGAATGCAGGTGACCTCTAGGATCTGAGCATGTGACAATAGCCCACAAAGAAACTCAGTCCAGCGTCCAAAGAATAGGATGCTTCCAACTACCATGTGATCAAGGAGGAATATCCGACCTACTGAATCCTGCAGATACAGAATCCAGTCCTAGCTAACATCAAGACTGTAGTTTCCTGAGTGAGACCCATAAGCAGAGGACACAGCAAACCCATGCAGAGAAATGGTGAGATAATAAACTTGTGTTGTTTTAAGCCAAGTCTGTGGTAATACTGTTATGTTATGTAACAAGATATAATGAATAAAATATAGCACAAAAATTCAGACAAAATCATGGTAACAAGTCTAAAGTCCCTGACAAATTTTTGAGTATTGCATCTTACTGAAGTATTATATGCTCTTTAGATGAAAATTTTTGATTATTTAGTTGATAGTTTATTTAAATACTACGTCTTTTCTGTGTCAGATATATTGAGCTGACATGTGGATACAATCAATTCATTCAACCAATATTCGTGGACTACCTTTCATATGCCAGGCACTTTCCCAGGTATTGAAGGCGTAACATTAAAAGAAATTGCCTGTTCAGATTATTTACTTACTAGTAGCTGATCTAATCTAATTAGCATATTTTTGGCAATATTGATAAATATTTGATAATTATAAGTAGGGCTATAACCCTAATCTGTAAGTAGAATAATGAGAACCAGGAAATGTATATTTTCTTTATCATTCAATTGATAAAAATCGTGATCAGGATTTTCAAATCAGGATTGATAAAAATCCTGATTTATAGAAAATGGTGATAGAAAGATAGTTGTAATATGACAAACTTGTTTAATGGAAAAATGACCAGTACTTCAAAAAAAAAAAAAAAACCCCAAAACTGGGTCATTGTTCTTGCTCAGGTTTGCTAACCAGAGAATCACAGCAAATTTTGTGGAATTTTATTTTATTTTTTTTACTTCTCAGCTGCTGTACCTCTCAGCTACTTGTATACCTCATCTCAACTACCATCTCCATTCCGGAGAAAAAACACATAGAACTGTCCCTATAATTAATTCCTTTCCTTAGGAATTATTTTACATATTTGGAGTGAATTTGTTCTTGTGACTTGGATCCTAAAGATATCAATATATCCAGTCCATCCAAAATGTTTTCTCATTAACTATATTTGCACTGCCATAAATTTATTCTGCCATGTGCTTTCAAGAATACCAGTTAAGTCTCCAAGGCCAAGAACATACTTCCCACCTGCTAGCTCACACATATAATTCTTGGAGCAGGAAATTAAATAATTGATTCCTCAATCAGAAATTAAGTTTAAAATGCAGAGTTAATTGTTGAGCTTTCCAAAGAGCCAACTTTTGGTTTTGTTTATTTTCTCTATTGTTTTTAAATCTCTGTTTCATTTATTCCTCTCCAATCTGTATTATTTCTTTACTTCTGCTTACTTTAAGCTTAGTATGCTCCTCTTTTTTTTTTTTTTAAGATTTAAGTTATTTATTTATTTAGAGAGAGAGCACCAGCGGGGGGAGGGGTAGAGGGAGAGAGAGAATCTCAAGCAGACTCCACACTGAGTGTGGTGCCCCATGTGGGGTTTGATCTCATGACTCTGAGATCATGACTTGAGCTGAAATCAAGAGTCGGTTGATTAACTGATTGAACCACCCAGGCACCCCTGCTCTTTTGTTTTTAGTGTTATCAGGTGAAAAATTAGGTTATGCGTCAGAAGTCTTTATTTTTTTTTTTTAAATATAGGCATTTGGGGGTGCCTGGGTGGCTCAGTCAGTTAAGTGTCTGCCTTAGACTCAGGTCATGATCCCAGAGTCCTGGGATCAAGGCCCGAACTGGGCACCCTGCTCAGCGGGAAGTCTGCTTCTTCCTTTCCTTCTGCATTTCCCCCTGCTTGTGCTCTCTCACGCACTCTCTCTCTCTCTCAAATAAATAAATGAAATCTTTAAAATAAATAAAAGCCAAAAGGAATTTAAAGAAACAAATAAAAATATAGGCATTTGTAGATATAAATTTCCCTTTAAGCACTGCTTTATCATAATTTGATTTTGGTGTGTTTGAGTTCATTTTTATTCATCTCAAGTATTTTCTAATTTCCCTTGTGAACTATTTTTGGACCCATTAGTTATTTAAGAGTGAATGTGTTGTTTAATTTCAACGCATTTGTGAATTCACCAATTTGTGAATTACCAGTTTCTAATTTAATTCCATTGTGGTAGAAGAACATACTTTATATGATTTCAATCTTCTAAAATCTATTGAGCCTTATATTATGGTTTAAAGTATGGTCTATCCTAAAGTATGTTTCACTTGCAATTGAGAAGAATGCGTATTCAAATGCTGTTGGGTTGAGTGTTCTACAGATGTCTCTTGGTTTAAATAGATTACAATGTTGTTCACATCTTCTATTCCTTGTTAATCTTCTGCTCAGTTGCTCTATCCCTTATTGAAAATGAGATGTTGAAGTATCCAAATACTGTTATTGAATTGCCCATTTGTCCCTTCAATTTATTTATTTATTTATTTATTTATTTATTTATTTATTTATTTATTTACATATAGTCCCTTCAATTTAGATAGCTAGATATATTACAAATTTCTCTGCCCTATGTTCTTTAGAAGTTTAAATGTTTTATTCAAACTTTGAAACTTGAAACTATTTGTATATAATATACAAAGTCTTCTAAATAAGAAAATATAATCATCAAGACCATGTAAGAAAATGATAATATTCTATATTCAATTGACATTTAGTATCAAAATATTTATAATAAGCAAACAAGAGAAGTGTCTATTGATATAAATTTGCATCTGTGACCCCAATAGTTCCCACTCTATTTGATGCCTGGTAGCCCTGTATCTCAGGTTCTTGGGAGCTATACACATAATCTAGTCCATCATTATATAAGGAGGTTTATAATCTCATTAGTGTTGGGTAGATCCGAATAGGAATCAAACACCTATTTTTCACAGGTAGTTTTAAAGTTTGAAAGAGTGTGGCCTGGAGTGAAGAAGTGGTATTATGATCTCTTTATGCCAGGACAAACAGAAATGAGAGACTTGGTGAAATGAAGGGTGTTGATGGTTTTGTTATACTCTACAGGAAATAAGTACACAGGAATAGGATATTATTAATAAATTCTGCACTATATCCTTTATGGTTTACTGTTAGACATAAACCTCATATGTGCACACTGATATAAATTATTTGAATTGTATGGATGTTTGGAGAAAATAATAAATACTTGCGAATATTTGAGTGTTTCTGCCACTGCCCCCCCCAAAAAAAATTCTTGGGTAAATAAAACAAATTTTCCCTTAGGTGAGAATCAATACCTATTTTCTATATATATTCATTTAGTAGTACAGATGATCTAAATTTACATTGTTCAACTGATGATAAAATTATTCATTTGCATAGTAAAAAAGAAATAGGTTATTAATATAAAAACAAATATAAATGGTATTCATAATTACTGTTGTGTAGAGCTCAAGTATCTGACACTTCTGTAGACCTTTGTTAAGTTTTTATTTTCACTGTTATAGGTATAATAGAGGCCCATAATGTATAGATTGATAAGGCTGCCATGTTACACAACTTGATGGTGGTGATAAGCACCATAAAAATCATAGAAAATGTAAATGGCATCCTGGAACTGTACAGTGTACAACATATGTACTATATGTTATGATCTAGTGTATTTTCAACTTATTATCACATTTATGTCCATGATGTCCTGAAGTTGTTCCAAATTTTGCTTTTAATTTTAGTTGCCTTGGCTTGCAACATTGATTGCAGATTGGAGAATACTTTTCATTTTGATTTTTGGCTATAGTCAAGAGAGTTGTATTTTTAATTATAAAAAAAGACTTTTGGCTTGTTATAATTTATATCCCTTCTACTTGTTTTGGAAGTTAATTAATTTCATCCACATATGATCACTACTTGAACTAGGAATTCATCAAAAAGAAACTGAAGTGGTTTCTCACCATCTCCCACCCAATCCCACATATAACCCTACATATGCATTTGTGCATGTCCACTCTAAACATGTGACAGATGGGGAGGTAAAAATTGATTAATGGTGGTAATAACAGAAATGGAAGGCCATACTCCCTTGGGCTCCCCTGCCATCCCTTAAGAACTCAGAATGAGTCATACTCACTGTATCTGTTTGCATTTATAATCCCCTAGATAAAATGTTGTATTTATAAGTTTCTCTTGCTATGGTGAAGTGATGTAATAGGTGTGTGCATATGTATATATACATATATATGCTAATATTCTATTATATACATTAAAATATATATTTGTACAACTTTTGACTTTCAATAAAAGTCTGTTACCTAAATCCTACAGCTTGCCTTGGGATGTAACTCATAAAAACCTAATTATTTCTTTCTGAATAATTCTTTCTTTCCATGCATATAGAGCACATCTGACCATAATATCATATTTGTATAACCAGATGGCTCATAAATAAATCATTATAGGATCTAAGATCTGGGGTTCTTAAATATTATGTTATTTCATTCACCCTACATTTCAACTGCTTGAGTGTGACTATGATAAGATACCCTCATGTAATATTAATGCAAGTTTAAAATTAAAAATCTCCTTTAAAAATAACAGAGTTTACTGGGTTATTATGCACGTTACTCTTCAATAGAGATCTTTTGAGTTGTAATTTGAAAGCAAAGGCATTGAAATAATTCTATGCTTTTTGAAAATATGTGGATAATTTATTTATTTGAATCTATCATCTTTCTGTACATCGATTTTTCTTCCCATCTATCTCTAACTTGTACAAAATTGAAAACTCTTGTAAAAAGTGAAATACAGGAAGACTTCACATGATTCTTTTGTCACTTTTCCATTGTAATGCCCATTTTTCCCAAACACCGAGATATCTTTGACTTCTATAGACCCCTTTAGAAAACAGCTTCTCTACACATGGAATCTTGTGTACAGCAGGTAGAATAATATGTTCAATAAAGGTCTGATGTTCTGCCAAGTTTGTTTATAACTCCTTAAATTCACATTTTCTCTGACCCTAAAGGGACCTTTGCCACATTATGGAGCAAGCTTGGGTTCAAAGTCTGTTTTGACTATTATTTTGGGTCTGTGACCTTCAGCAAATTAAATTTTCTCTTTAACTTATGCTTTTTCATATGTAAAACAGCAATAATAAGACCTACATTCCTGCACTGTTCTGAGTATTAAGCAGGAACGTATATAAAGCTGGTACAGTACCTGTTACACAGTAATAAATATTAATTCCTTCCCCACTGTCTCTCTAAGGTAGGAGTATGGGATTTAATTTACAGAGTTGTTGTGTATAATAAATAAGATTATGTATATAAGACAATTCAAACTGTGCCTTCTGCTAAATAAATAATTTCCCTGGCTCTCTATTCCATATGTATATATGTAGTTGGGACCTTGTTTCCTCTCCAGAATCCTTCCTACACCAACACACCTTCCTATGGTAGAAGTTACACATTACTCTTTTTGTATTCACGTAGAAACACACATGAATTTCTACCAGAATAGTAAGCATATTATATTTATCCATTTATTCACTCATACATGTTTCTCCTTATTATAAGATCTTATGTAATATTTATTTTTTACCTGTATTTAAATTTTCCCAGAAGCTACTCTTAGTTCCTAAGATGATTTTTGTTGTTTGTTTTTTGGTTTTTTGGTTTGTTTGTTTGTTTTACTTATAGAAATAATTACTATCAAACTCCACTCATCTGGATAGAGCCCCTTGTGGTGTTAGTGAAAGACCTACCCCTCATGCAGTGCACTATCCACACTTGTGAGCTCCTCAGCCAGCCAAAGGCCTCAACTCCAGCCTCTAACAATGGGCAGCCTGAGATGGCTTTAAGTCCATTTCTCTTTCCTGTTTCAAAGATGGATATTATAATAGATTTTTTTTCTCCTAAGAAATTCCCGTGAAATCTATGTTTGTGGTGTAAATAAGCATCTTTTTCTGTAAGATATATCAAAATATACAACAATGTAGAATTCCCTGTGTTCAAATTATAGGAAGACTAGATATAATCAAGTCATTCATCACAATATTTATTGACTCCGTCTTAGATTCTGAGATAAATTTACAATTTTAGTATATAAGAATGCACATTAATCAAATAAACATGTGTGCAAAAGACAAATCCCACAGAGAAAAGCTATGTGATATTATGATAGCATGGGAAGGGGGACTGGCCTAATTAAAACACTATAAGATAGCTTTGGAAGAAAGTGAGGACTGGACTCAGTTTGAAACATTAGTAGTACTTTGTGAGATGAAATAGAAGAAAAGAGACTTCCAGGCAGATGTAATAGTTTGTGCAAAACTCTTCAGTGGGCAAATAGATAACTAATTCAGGGTGATGTTAATGCCTGATACTGAAGTGGGATGTGCCAATGTCTTTTACTGCCATCTTTCTCAGAGTGTAGGGAAGAGTTTAAGAACTTTTAACTTAGTGTTTTCTAATGAGAAACTCTTGCTCTGTAGACCCCAAACCATCATGGGAATGGTGCCAACTCCCTAGTAAGTCCATTCCAGCAATTCACTGGCAGGGATAGATAATGATCACTGGTGTATCCGTGATCCCAGTAGACTATGCTGAGTGGATTAGTATCAGGACTTCATTACTTCTCCTCTATATACCCCCACTCTAATAGGGGATTCATGGTGAGGCTCTAAATTCCAGAGAATCAGTATCAACTTTACCCTTTGTTTAGTTGTCCTTAAAATATATGGATATTATCTTTCCCTCTCTGTACTATTACTCAGGTAAGTCACCATAGGTCCCTTTGAGGAAAGACTGGGGCAGTGTGTATATATATACTTGCTCTGATGTTGCAGCATCCTCTGCCTTGGAACAATGACACTCCCTCACAAAATGGGTTTTAAGTTTAAAAATTTGTCCAGGACCAGCAATTGGGCAAAGGGTCATAACTTTTTACTAGCGCAACTATCGTCAGACTTCTGATCATCTTTTCAACCCCTGTGCTATTGAGGTGCTCATTTCTATACAGTAACTTCAACCATCAGACCTGCCTGTAGACAACAACCATCAATGAGTTTTCCAGTAGTATTGGTGTTCTTACCACTAGTGCATCCTGATTGCCTCGGTCAATAATATCTATGTCCCATTCCGGGGACTACAGTCACCAAGTGGGCTTCTTAGCTTTTTACAGAATAAAAACTCCATCATGTCCGATTCTCTAAATCTTTGACCCTTTTTTCTATTGTTTTTGCCAGGACTTTAGATCCGATCCTGTGAGAGTATTTCCAATTTGATAAACAATTCCTTGTCCAAACTCAATTTTCCTTCTTGATCCAACACCCTTAGGATCCAGTCCCATATACACTCACCAGTCACCTGTTGGCACATATTACTTAGGTACTGTAACTCCTTCTGCATATAGTCCCCCTTTTTCCCCTAGAAAGTTCTAGAGCTTCTCTAGCCCTGGGATGTTATGACCACATGAAAGAAGTAGTTTTGCTTCATTCGGATGCTTTTCATTGGAATATTTCTATTATAAACAGAATTCTACAACAAATTTTGAGGGGACTCTTGTTTTATTGCAAGGCAAGGTCATCTGCGTCACCTGCAAGGAAGAGGGCACTCACCATCCCTCAGTAGGATGGGTTTGGGAGATACATAATGTTTGAAGGCATCAGTCCAGACGTCACCATCCCCTGAATCAGGATCTCATTTTTTCTATCATAGTCCTGGACTCAACATAGCACACTTGCCTAATTTGAGAATATATCCTTATTTGGAGCTCTTATGATTAAGCTCTATGTTGTCTCTTTAGCTTTCTTTACTTTCCACCTTCAGAGAATGAGAACTTCATATTCTGAAAAGGTGGCCCTCTGACTTTTGCACATGTTTTTATTAAATCATAATTAATTACCCATTATGTTATAATTATTACTTTTTCAACTGTATTTTTTATTACATCCATGACTGTATTTCATTCTCTAGGCATTCCATCCCAGTTCACCACTAATGAAAGTTGAACAACTGTACTTCAATATGCCAGAGACTCTCATGGCCACATACTGCCAGTCATGAGGTCCTCTTGGCCACCTGGGTAGTGGCAATGCTGAGCAATCCAACTCCAACATCACACCGTAGCATCTACTTTCTTGAATCCATCCTGGTATGATCTGTTGCAGGTCAGGTTCTTGAACGCATAGATTGGAGTGCAGTGAACTTAAACGATAGTATTCTCAGCCTCAACAATTCTTGAGGGAAGGAAGGAAACGGGATGTGGCAGGAGGAGAATCAGAGCTTCAATGACATCACATGAAAGCCCTAGATCACCCAGTGAGCTCTGAAGCTGGAATTACTCATTGGAGTTCTCTGGCAATTGGAAGAAGGGGCAAGGTTTTATGGCCTCACATGGGGCAGTTACTACATGTGGGCTGCCCCCTGGAGGGATGCATTAACTTGGGCATGACAGCCTTCTTCAACAGAGGGCACAACCTGGAGAAGATCCCTGAGGACAGCCTATAGCAGCGTTCCCAGTATTGAATAATAAGGCCTTCGGTCCTGAAGGGGAATCTGTGAGAAGCAGGTAAGGACACACTACTATCAGCTTAGGACGTACCATAAAAGGATAATGGAAACAGAAAAGAAATTTAACCTGCACAGTGCAGAATCAATTATATTAATTATATTTGGATCAACATTTTTCACTAGATTAAAATTGAAGAGTAGCTAGGTATATACATTTTTCTCATATATAGGTCTCATAGTGCTATATTCAACAAATCATTTTATTGATTTCATAGTGGATCAAGTTATAATGTCTTCAAAGTTTATATGTGCATATATAATGCAAAATATAATATACAAAATATTATATAATTCAAAACATTATATAATACAAATCATTATATAATACAAAACAGAGTGTGTGTGAGTGTGTGTGTGTGCGTGTGAGTGAATTGAACCCACCTATTGCAGGAAATATTTTGCTACTCAAATTTGGCAAAACACAGAAGCAATAAATTGAGGATTTTACAGGTCTTATTAAGGCCTGATATTATTCCATATTGAAAAAATACCAAGAAATTAATTAGGCAGTTACAGAAAAAGAGAAGTATACTCTTTTACAATATCTTGTCAAAATAAAAGGGAGACTGAACAACGCACGTTTTTTTTGTTGTTGTTGTTAAGATTTCTGCAACGGGAGTAAACAAAGTCTTTCTGCTTCTATTATGATATTACTTTCTTACAGCCCAACAAGTATGAAATATCCTGATAGCATAAAGACAAAAAGAACAATTTTAATTAAGTTGTTAAGCTGACTGTGTTGCTTAGGTTCATAGGAAACTGAAAAACGGACTTGGATCTTAATGTTCTATCATATTTGCCCCTTGACCTTCATAGAGAATAAAGGTGAAATGTAGTTCACATTCTTTCATCAAAACCGAAAAAGAAAATATGCCTCTGCTCTCTAGACTAACGTGGACTTCGATAAAATAGAAAGCAGAAGTCAAGCAGAACTGGAACCTAGCATCTCATTACACTAACCAACGCAATGTGAAATTCTGCTCAAGGGTCAAAGGTAGAAGAGATGCGAGGCTGCTGCTTTTCAGTGATTAGCTGCCCAGGACATCAAGGGCTCTTTGAGCCTGCCGCATGCACATGGCCATGAAATGCTAGGAAAGTGCATTTCTCCCGTGACTAGATATATATCCTCTGTTTATTTTTGGAAATGTGAAAAGCATTCTTTATATATGCATTTTTTCTTTACACATCTCCTTCTATTACAGACATATGGGTAGGTAAGTTTTGGAATGGTGATGGTTGGGTTATTCTCTGACGACAAAATATGTGTAGTTCCAATAAAGCCTGCTATCTAAACTCCCCAAACCCACTGGCAGCCATGGCAGAGACGAACATAACAAAGAGATGGAGTGGGAGAGCATAGACCGTTGGAAGCTTGAGAATAGATAAAACCTCAAATGGAATATCCTGTTGAATTTAGCCATGGTTCATCGCTTCTGCTTGTATATTGTTTATGCGAAACTGCAGCTAAATAAACCAATCCATGACCTGATTTATCTGCCAAATGGATTGAACATTTACTCTCTGCCTCAAAGGCTTGTCATTTCAGTTTAGCTTTGCAGATGGTACATCCATTTCCCAGAAACAGAGCCACTATATAGCAGCTTGCCAACGTTTCCTGTTATTTAAAGTTCACCCTTAAAGTACACATAGCCATGTTTCACTTTCTCAGCCCGTGCTCCGCCGCGTCAATCTGACGTTGCTTTGTCTTTCAGGTTGCTCTAGCAGAGTCAGGTGCTGAGGTACCAACCATTTCTCTTAGGTTACTACTGGGAAAATTATAGTGTTAAGAGACTTACTTCTATTTTGGGGAAATGACTTTATCCCACAAACCTGGAGAATCTCTGTGAATGTGTTGGGCAGTAAGTACGGGATGAGAGTTTGTTGGCATTTTTCTAAAATAGTTTATGTGATCAAATGCCACATGAAAGAAGCAGTTTTGCTTCATTCGGATGCTTTTCATTGGAATATTTCTATTATAAACAGAATTCTACAACTTAAAACATAAGCAAGTAAGGCGTATTTCCATTGATGTCAAATACTTGAAAAAGTATCTGGGGATTTGGTGATGTTTTGTTATATGTAGAATAAAAATATACTTTGTGAAAAGTAGACTAAGATTGCTTTTGTAAGTAGACAATGACAATTATATGGTATCAGAGAATTTAATCTATGACATGTTCTCACTTTCAAAACTTCTGACTCTGGAAATTTTAAAAGTCACAACTCTATTCCTATATTAAAATGAAGGCAATATTTCATACTGAGATTTTCATAATCAAGTATTTACTTCTACAGTTTATATTGAGAGTAACTTGATATTAAGACTATGAAAAAAATTAATTAAATGTAGATGCTTACCATCAGGGTGCTAGGTTGTGCAAGGGAGTTTAGGTGACACAAGAAATGAAAGTGAATATTAAAAGGACAGTCTCAGGCAACAAAATCAAACCTCATGATTCAACCTAGACCAGCCCTAGTCAGAGGTGCAAGATAGAGAAGATAAGTATTATTTCTATTGTACCAAGTTTATTTTCTCAGACAAAACATGGTTCTGATGTCTATGAACTTTATTTTTTTAAGGATTTTATTTATTTATTTGACACAGAGAGAAAGAACACAAGCAGGGGGAGCAGTAGAGAGGGAGAGAGAGAAGCAGCCTCCCTGCTGAGCAGGGAGCCAGAGGCAGGACTTGATCCCAGGACCCTGGAATCAAGATCTGAGCCGAAGGCAGATGCTTAACTGACTGAGCCACCCAGGCACCCCCCTCTATGAACTTTAATAGAGAAATAATATAAGCAATGCCTATGGAGGTCATAGAAGGGAAAAAAAAAAACTAAAAATAGGAAGGTGGGGAAAACCTTACAAAGAAATACATATGACATGTAGAATAGTTCTGCATGCAATTTACTTATGTATAATACGCAGCACCTATTAGTATATCCCTCAGAAAACTCATTGCATGGTCCCAGTATTAAATGTTCTGCATATGTGTTAGGTTGTGTCTCAGAACTTTTGGGGGCTTTGTGTATTTAGCTTGCATACCAGAAGTGAAATTTGTAATATTCTCTGGTTGCTTTATCCCACAGTAATGAAATTGATTTGGAGGCAGCCAGTACCTGTTAACTTCAAATCATTAATTTTATGTGTCTTTCTCTCATTGTAATAACTTAATTTTCTTAAGCTGATACTGAAAACCAGAAGGCAAACTGAAACCTATTCTAAAACAAAATGAATGCATCTGTAGGCAGCCTGTGATATTTCTATTGATTTTTCATACGAGTACATCAATGTTTCAAGATATCATATATAGATATAAATTACTCTGTTAGCCACAAGATTAAAATAATTTTAAACAGGTAGCAGCAACTCATAATCTATTGCTTTATCTGCTTGATTTCTGCGTGGTTGATTTAACATCTGAAATAAAGGTATCTGTATGAAATGTCAAATTAGTTCACAGCTTTTCTATTTTTATGAAGAGGAAGTAAAATCCATTCTTTGCATGGTACTATTTGGAGTCATTGACGCTCTTCAGTGAGTCCCACGTTTTGACTTTACAAAGGCTCCTTAAGTAGCTGGCTATGTGGCTCCTGAGTGTCCAGACTCTCCAGCTCCACAGCCCTGAGGCTGTTCACACAGCCCAAAAGTTTACTTGGTTTTGTCAGTTACAAAATGGGGACGCTGAGGATTAAAATTTACTGGTCAACATGTTACCTACTACCAGTTTGAACTGTGTGGGTTTATTGCATACTTTGATGTTTATCTTTGATAAGAAATCTCAGTTTAATGAGAAGCAACATGCTGTGGAATATCAAGTAATAAATTTGTTGCTTCCAGCGCACACGTTAAGGACACATCCAGATTTAAGACGGCCACTGGCTTACAAACACCATTCAGTATTTCCTCCGAGAGCACATATGGTCTTTTGCTCTCCCTTCCCCAAAAGTAGTGTATTTGGAAGTTTTGCATTTACAGAGCAGAAGGAAGAAATAAAAAGTAGTATTTTAATTAATTCCCAAATTGTGGTACCTCCATGCACTGGAATATTCAGCCATGAAAAAGGATAACTATGGGTATACTCAACATTACAGATAAATCTCAAATGATTTATGCTAAGTAAAAGAAGTCTTAAGGTATATATACGGTATAATGCCATTTATGTGAGAAAGATAAAACTATAGAGGTAGAAATAAGATAATTGTTTTCTAAGAGCTGGGGCTGGGCCTAGGCAAATGACCTCAAAGAAGCACCGAGAACCCTTTTATGGGTTTCCCAGATGTATTATCTTAAATTAGAAAAAAAAAAAAAAAAAAGGAAGAACCAAGTGTGACACATACTGACTACCTGCTCAGAAACCTATTTTCATTGCTGCCTGGCGACATACCTGTCCTATTGATACCAGTCTCTGTGGATTTCGATGCATCCATGTAGTTACATGCTGGAACAGCACAGATACACATCAGCTGTAGGCCTAGTCCATTTAGCATTCTCTGAGCTCTGATATTCCATGCTATTTTACCCTCTTGTAGATTAATGTAGCCAAGGCTTATGACCTGTGTACTCATTTGAATAATTTACCTTAAATTTCATGTCCTGAGAACATGACCTTATTTGGAAATAAGGTCATTGTAGATGTAATCATGTTACAATGAGGTCCTAGTAGGTTAGAATGGCTATTAATCCAATACAACTCGTATCTTTTATAAGCACTGGGATCCTGGTCAGAAGAAGAAACTTAAACTTGGAGACACACAAGAACACTGTGTGATGGCAGAGGGAGAGATTGCAGAGATTGCAGTGTTTATAGGCAAGGAACACCTAGAATTGCCAGAAATCATCAGAAGCTAGGAAGAGGGAAGAAGGATCCTATCCTACAGCCTTCAGAGAGAGAGAGAGCATGGCCCCGACGACATGTGAATTCAGACTTTCAAGCCTCCAGGACTATGAGACGGTAAATTTATGTTATTTAAAGCTACCCATTCGCTTGTTACGGTAGCCTTAGTAAACAAATGTACCTTGGAGACTGCATATTGAAGACAGCAGGTCCACAAGCTATAAAAGAAATAAATATTTTAGATTTTATGTACATTAGAAATGAAATGTATTGTTAAGCTACTGAAATCTGTGGTTTTGTTTGTTGTAAGAGCTAGTATTAGTCTAAATAATTAATACGTTCAAAATTAGAAAAAAGACAGTGCTCTGGAACCAACACCATTCTCTGTGGAGAATACTTCCCCTCCACCACACACACCCTAACAGTCAGGCAAACTGAAGGCATGAATGCTCTTTGAAAACATTCTCTAATTCTTCTTTAAAAGTCAACAAAACATACATTATTTAAAAATCTGATTTAAACCTCCCCATGTTAAAAGCTTGGGATAGTTTTGCCTAACAATGTCTATGAGACTTAGATTGAAGGAAATAGTTGATTTGAAAGAGAGACAGAGAGACAGAGAGAGAGAGATTTGGGTAACATGTAGTGATCCTTATAGATTTCACATGACACAACCATGTTCTAATTACATCCCCCATCCCTATCCTCTAACACAGAAGAACAAGAGCTGCTCTGGGCTGTGGCGCTGAGGGTTGGGAGTAACGGCATCATGAGAGGCTGAGAAGCCCACCATTGAGACTACCACATGGGTTTATAAATCAATGGCATGGATAATGACTTGGCAATATTGGCAGAGCCATAAATTTTCTCCTAGTCACACAAAATAGAGGAACTCATTTCCCATCTTCGTTTGGTCTGAAATGAAATTAACCTTTATGAAAAATCTGGATGGAAAATTACATGCTTTCTAATATTACCCAGTTGAGCACCTAGTTAACTAGAGCTCAGCACTAAGAATCATTTTACTTCCTCCCTAAAGATAAACACATAGAAAAACGACAAAAACAACATGAAACGTATGCGTCTGCTCCAATCAAAACTAGTAGGGAATGTTGTCAGGTTGGAATTTGGTAAATTAAAACACCACTTTAAAAAAAAAAAAAAAAAAAAACCCACCACTTTTATTTACACATATTGTGCGTTACCATCTCTTACTCTCATAAATTGTGTGTGTGTGTGTATGTGTGTGTGTTGTGTCAGCTGAAAATATGTAGCTCATATTTGGAAAATAAGCATAGAGAGTACAGCACAGATAAGAGTAAAACAAAGAAACTCACAGTCAATAATTTAAAATATAATTGAAATTGTTTTAAACTACATCATATCAAGAAATGATTTTTAATTCCCATAGACCCAATATCAATTTTAGGATAAATAGGTAAATCTCATTCAAATTTTCATCAAAGTCCTTCAGGCAATGACATAATCAGTGTATTAATGTCATTAAATATTACAACAGTCATTCAGAACTCCTGGGCTGAAATCGATAGTTACAGCCTATTTACCAGCCTCCCCAAGACGTGACTCCAAATCATGCCTTTGACAACTCCCAATAATGGACCATGAATCTCCCAATAGCTAAATATGAGACGTTAGTCATCTTGGTCTTATTCTTCTATTTTCACCTAAATCTTTTCAGCAATTACATTTGTACTTTTCTACTTTCAGTGTGGATTCATTTTGCTTTGATTTGTTTTGTTTACAATCATTTTCTTTTCTTCATCTCTACATTTAATACAATCATAGGCTTACTGAAGTGATGTCCAAGTACTGCCTTTAATCTTTATCAACACATCAGCTAAATATCTTTTATGGATTGCGGTATTGCAAAATCAATCTTCCTTAAGCAAATCTCTTAAGCCTTCCCATTGTCTCATTCATTTGTTCCATATTCCATAGTCTTAATTTTTCAAAACCCCAAATGTCCTGGCACCACACATTTTCTCTGCCTTAGAGCTGGCTACACTTTAATAACATTCATGTAATCTATACAAATGGAGTAAATGTATTTTACTAATAGTGACTCAAATTTTCCAGCCTCTGAATATTTGCCCACTTAAATATGTTTTTTCTATCTGAAATGTTTTCCTCTTCACATGTCTACCTACCAAAATCTTATTCATTCTTCAAAAAATAATTCAAACATTATTTTTTTTTATTATATACACATGGGTCCTTGTGATGCACTTTGAATTCTGCTTTGTGCTCATTTATCTATATACTTTTCCTTCACCCTAAAAGTTTATTTTCCTTAAGCTTTAAGCAGAAACCATGTTATACTTATGTGTATCTTTCAAAGAAACTAGCACGACATGAAACTTTTCAAACGGTAATTATTGCTTTTAATGTAATTTACAAAACTTCCAATTTCAAAATGTTTTGTTTCTAAAGAGAAGGCTTTGACAAATAGAAAATGTGGATTACATTTATTTTCTAACACTACCTCCAATCTGTTAAAGTACAGAAATATATTACTAGAAGCATAACAAGAAACAGCTGGGAATTAATTATGAAATATTCTTATCTCCTAAAAGTAGTTGACAGAAAAAAAAATGTCTTTAGGAAATAGCCATAATTTGAAACACTAAAATCCCTTCCGATGAATAAAAGTAATATTATGCCATATTCTTCCAAAAACCTCATCACCAATTTCCTTGCATATTTCTAAATATAACTATTAGAAGAGTAAATAAACCACTGTGATTCATGATGGGATAAAAGCTGGCCTCACTTCTCATAATAGTATTGCTATATTCTTGAGATAAAGAGAAACTTTGTGTGTTACATAACTATACTTACCCTATTATCTTAAGCTATAATGCAGATTTTCTTCATTTTTATACTAATTTTTGGTTTTAATTCCATTTAAACCTGCTAGATATTATATTGTGTGCAAACCTACATGACCCCTGATAAAAGGTGACTGTTTACATTTAAGGTCAGACCAAATAGGACCTAATCAATTGTTGGCAATAGGTTGACGGACTGAGGGAAGTATGGCTAGCAGCAAGTATCCAAGTGAGATAACTTTTGCATTTCCATTATTCTTATTTATATGTGAATACATTTGGTAAACTACCAACATTATCTCCATCTCTAAATGTTCCTTTCCAAAATCCATACATTTTCCTCTATTTGAATATCTCCATGCTATATATGAATATATATGTTTTTTAAGATTTTATTTATTTGGGAGACAGAGAGAGAGAGAGCGTGCACCACTGAGGGGAGGGGCAGAGGAAGAGGGAGAAGCAGACTCCCCACTGAGCAGGGAGACTGACGTGGGTCTCCATCCCAGGACTCTGAGATCATGACCTAGGTCAAAGTCAGATGCTTAACTGACTGAGACACCCAGGCGTCCCTCCATGCTATATTTGAATATTTGAGGCTTTCTCCATTTTGCACAATATCTTTCTTCCTCTCACCAACCTCAGTCAAAAACAAATAAATATATTCATACTTATATCCGTGTTCATATTTATATATACACTTTCAGTAAAAACAAAAGTTCCTTAGAACTTACCTCACAATCTTGCTACTAGCCAAGAAACCCACCTTCAAACAAAATGATAAGGGAAGGTCCGATACCCATGGCATTACCCATTGGTCCTATAATTTATTTCATTAAATAAAAGTAATTCCCCTTAGCCAAAACAGTGAGATGGTTCCCAGGGTTTAGGTGCAGAGCTGGATGGATAATTAAACTTTATGAGACTGGGATGTTATTATATAGGGGGCCATGTATGCTTAAAATCAGGAACAATATTTCTCACTGTTATATCTATTCTACTTGAAAAACATGCCTTTTCTCAATTCCCTGGGATCTTCTTAATTACATATTTTTACCCCAAGAGGAAATTAAAAAAAAAAATGTTTCTACCTGGTGAACAACAGTGGTTTTATTAAACTGAAAGTTAACATTTCAGTCTGGCAAATTTAAGCTTCTTGTCTACCTAAATAAAGAAAAAAAGTGGGTAAAATATGAAGATTTAGGTGAACGACTGCCTATTAAAGGGAAATTCAGTTGCTACTACAAATAGAGTTTGTGCAACCACGTACTGCAGGACTTACAAATGGTTAGAATCTTCAGAAATGGAAGGAGAGGGAACACAAGCAAAGTAATAAAACCACAGGATGTAGCAAAAGCCAAGGAGCTGTGTTTCTTATAAGAGGCAAGAGGTTCATGGGGAGGATCATGTAAAAGCAATGGCATAGATACTGTCCATAGCCCTCAGACCAGCTGCAGCTGTACATTCTAGATACATATAGTTAACTTTATGATGAAGCTCAGTGATGACAGACCACAGAGACAGGATTGGATGAAAGAAAATGATCAATAAATCAAGATTTTAGATTTGGAGGTGAATGCAGTAACTAATAAGATTTGGGTTGTCTCCTCCAAGAAGCTGTGTGGTTTTGGTTATATCAGGGATAGTTGATTGTGATAAGGAGCCATTACTTTGAGAAGCAGAAAGATGATAACTTGGTGTAAGTATGTGGGATAATCAAAAGGCTACCTTCAAGGTGGATCTTTGGGGGTAAATTTAATCCAAGCATATATCCACTTTCTGTATTTAGGGACCATGCCATTGTTTGACTTGTCATGGGCTTCAGTCCTCATTTCCCATTAGGGAATCTAAAAGTTGCTAGACTTCTGCTTTCCATGAACAAGGGTAGTAGAACATTATAGTGTAGTCGCTTACCTGAGCTTCACCAGTTGGATAATCCCATCTGAGATGTTTAATCTCATTTGAGTGAAACCAAGAAGCAAAACGTGGCTGATAGTTCATTACCATCACAAGAGCATCCTGTGTTCCCAGCAGTGCTTCCAGCAGTTTCTTCAAGCACGCAGAGGGGCAGTATGAGCAAACTAGTCTCAAGGCTGTGGTCCCAGATATCTGTCCTGGGTTCTTTTCCTTTTATCACTCTAGTTCTCCAGTCTAATCATCAACCTTAGAACCTACCTGGCAATTTCCAAAGACACACTCATTTTATGCTTTAAGTTGTGCTTTCAGATGTGTATGTACATTTACTTATACATATATGCATACCTATAAATATATATATACTTTTAGAAAGTATATATATATAAATGAATCTGAAAATACATTTTTTATTATGTTATGTTAATCACCATACATTACATCATTAGTTTTTGATGCAGTGTTCCATGATCCATTGTTTGCTTATAACACCCAGTGCTCCATGCAGAACGTGCCCTCCCTAATACCCATCACCAGGCTAACCTATCCCCCTGCCCCCCCTCCCCTCCAGATCCCTCAGTTTATTTCTCAGAGTCAACAGTCTCTCATGGTTCATCTCCCCCGCTGATTTCTCCCCCTTCATTCTTCCCCTCCTGCTATCTTCTTCTTCTTCTTTTTTTTAAAATTTTTTATTGTTATATTAATCACCATACATTACATCATTAGTTTTTGATGTAGTGTTCCATGATTCATTGTTTGCCTATAACACCCAGTGCTCCATGCAGAACATGCCCTCTTTAATACCCATCACGAGGCTAACCCATTCTCCCACCCCCCTCCCCTCTAGAACCCTCAGTTTGTTTTTCACAGTCCATCGTCTCTCATGGTTCATCTCCCCCTCCAATCTCCCCCTCTTCATTCTTCCCCTCCTGCTATCTTCTTCTTCTTCTTTTTTTTTTCTTAACATATAATGTATTATTTGTTTCAGAGGTACAGGTCATGATTCAACAGTCTTACACAATTCACAGCGCTCACCATATAAATGTGGTAGATAATGTCAAGAATTATTAAATTAGTACATAATTAGATTAGGAAATTTGAAACACCTTCATGTACTACACTGTTAAAGTTGAACAGATCAATTAACTCATCTGCTGAGACAATACATTTCTGTTGTTTAAGCCGCTCAGTTTGTGGGACTTTGTTACTGCAGACGAAGCGAATAAATACGTCCCTCACTCTCTATTTTCCCTGTAAAACATTATGACCTGTGCCCACAGCTTGTGGAGTTCACCCAGAGAGGCCCCGTTCCAGAAAGTCTGAGCCCCTCTAATCCCACCAGTTGACACGTGTGATTAAGAAGCTGTTGTTTTTGCCTCCCTAATCTGTTGTTGTCAGTTCATTTGCTACTGTAAATAATTAATTTATAAATGTACACCAAATTAGATATGGGAGTATAAAAAAGAGAGAGATTTGTTATTTCTATGAAAACTAAGCTAAATGCTTTGGAAAGATTGATGAGTCACATGCACACACATCCTTGAATTATATGTACATAAATTAACTAAAATGTTAGAGCAAAATTATAAATATCTACAAGCAACCTGAATTCAGATTAATAGTATACATAAATCTATATTCCACTTTAAAGAAACTAGAAATTTAGATGATACATATTTTATTTGGTCGATGTAAAAAAAAAATTGATACCAACAGAGTTGTACTGAAAAAGTACACTTATTATTTATTTATTTATTTATTATTTTTTAAAGATTTTATTGATTTATTTTAGGGAGAGAGAGAGAGAGAGCAAGCACACAAGCAGGGGAAAGGGAGGGGGAGGGGCAGAGGGGGAGTGGGAGGGAGAGGGAGAGAATCTCAAGCAGACTCCATGCTGAGCATGAGCCTGACACAAGACTCCACTCAGGGCTCCATCCCATGACCCTGAGATCATGATCTGAGTCGAAAGAAGAGTTGGAGGCTTAACTGACTGAGACACCCAGGTGCCCCTAAAAAAGTATATTTAGTTTAAAACAAAATATTGAAGATACACAGGTATCTTTTTCTAATTAATCTGTTTAACCAATTTTTAGTTAACTATGATCTTACTTAATCAGGTTGAGTAAGAGATTGTTTATTTGTCCAGGTATTCTTGATCACCCTGGGATGGACAAGCTGGAGCCAAAGCCTGTTTCACTTTTGTAGCACCTGACTTAAGAAGTAGCCAGCATACTGCTAATGCATTTTTGAGGAATCATCTAAAGGGCTGGGAGTTTTGTTTTGTTTTGTTTTGGTTTGGTTTTGGGGAATGCATGCCTGGGGGTCCAAGGACCAGTGTGTTATAATATATAGTCACATTGCTTTTGCATGACCCAACCAACTCTTTCACCAAGCCTGAACATCTGATACCTCAGAGCATACTTCAGTGTCCCCATCCTCACTTTCTAGGGTTTGTGGCTTGCAAGATCCCAGTTCCACTGACAGTTTCTCTATCGATCAGGACTCTTGAGTGTTAAAGATACACAACTCAAACTAAGCATGAAGGGAAATAGCTGGGGAGATGCTCGTGGTCTTCATGAAAGGAATAGCTAGGGCCCTCAGTAGGAAAGATGGGTACAAAATAGTAAACAGTGACATGAGCTTGATCAGGACTCTCATCTTTGCATCTCTTTGATATTAGCTTTATTTTCTGCAATAGAAAGTTGTTATTTTGCATGCAAACTGGTCAGTTTCACCGAAATGTTAGAATAGATAAACAAATGTTTACCTAATTTATGGGACAAAATGCAGAAATGAAACTTTGCACAGCATCTTCAGCCTCTCTTTTCCTTGAGGAAATACTGGCCGGGGGATGGGCATGAGATCCATAAATGCTTGACTTGTCCATAAGGTCATTGAACCTGGGGAGACCTGGTTAGTGCAGAAAATCTGAGAAGTCACTCACCAGCTTCCTCCCCTATAGCAGATCCTGGTTATAGACGCACAGAATGGGCACATCAAATTAATAGGTTGCATCTTTACACATTCAGTTTTGCAGAGTTTATTCCAAATGGCAAGACATACATTCACAACCACATGCAATATGTTTATGCCTTAGAACTTTTCAGGGAAAGTTTATGATCACTTGATCCCTTTATAAGGGGAATCTTACTACACTGACTACTGCAATATCAAATTTGCTTTCTCCAAAGTGCCAGAACACTAGTTGTCAGAAACTGGAGGTTTGCCTATTTCCAACATCACCATGTAGAAATAGATTTTTTTTATGTCAAAAATTCCAGGAGAAGATATTGATAAACTGACTTGTCTTGCATGCTTCTTTTTAGACCAGTCATTGTTCTAGAGAAGTCAGGGTCATGCATGAAGATAACAACTCCTTTTCAGACAACAAGTAAGATAGGTAATAAGGAAGGAATAGCTCCCTAAAAGTAAAGAGCAGGTTTCTCAATAGAAGGGAAAAGTCTGGGCAGAAAAAGAACAAGACTAGCTACAGAAGATAGGCAGAAAATAAACAGCGACAGCTTGAAACCCATAGAGAAGTATAATAAGCTAATAATTATGGACAGAAATTTCACTTACACATAAAAGACCCATTTCTATGTATATAAGCACAAAAACCTTTATTTAGGGTTATTCAAAGTCATGTATATTTTCCATAGACACCTCTCATCATGAACTGTTCAATTTCAGTCTTCCCCATAATTCAATTAAAGCACACTGTTCATGAAGCTGTTGTTTATTAATGAGGAAATTTTACATGCTCTTACTGCTTTAGTCCATCTAAAAAGATGAAATAAATCCCCTTGTAATTATTTCACTGGCATTGTGAGTACAAGAATTTTTAATTTGTCTACTGAAATAATTTAAGCATAAGTTTGTTCTCTAGATGCTTTTTGCATTTCTGCATGAATATTTACATTAAAGAGAAACAATCACCTCTAAAGCTTTGATTACACTACTTACATTGAACGCTAACCTCCCTTAGAAATTGGTTATTTTATTTAGGAGAGATTCTGGAGAAACTTCACAAAAAAACTCACACTTATGTCCTTAAACTCTACAATCATCAGGCATCACATTAGGGAAAACACACATAAACTAACAAAACAAAATAAAAACCAAAGGAAAAGTGTTTTTCAAAGGTATTCAACAGTTTTGAAATACTAATGTTATTTAGATACTACCATTTCTTAAATAATTTCATTTAGATAGATGTGAGCTTTGAAACCCATAGCAACTTAATTTTTTTCTCAAACAGGAGGCAAAGCCTCTTGTCTGGGGCCAAGATAGCTGATAAAGAAATCATCAAAACACCTTCTTCAGCTGGTTTTTGAAGCATTCCTGGCTGCTTGGCATTGTTTGTACACTTGAAGTTCACAGTTGCCCAATACCCATTAAGTTGATAAAGGCTAGGGGAAAATATGTGAAAAAAATAAGAACTGTAAAAGCATTTTATTTGGGTCATTTAAAAATGTTAATGTTAAATATGCTTATCTGTCAACCTGAATTTTTAACCTATTTCTGCCTGCATCTCTGGACAAAATCATGGGAACCCACACAGAGATGACTAAAGTCCTTGAATCCCATAGTCTCACTTGTATTTCAGGAGCTGACAAAACAGATACCTTCCCCTCAACTTCTTTCCCCCTTGCAGGAGAAAAGCTAAGCAGGGGAGATAAGAACTGCCAATTATAAAATATTACAGTGTTTTGCTTTCTGGAGGCAGGGATCGAAACTCCAAGGTAATTGGAATTTTTCATGAAATCCTTTCAAGACAAATACATGATTAATCCATGTAGAGTTCTAGTCAGATCAAATTTCTTAAGTCCTGACTTCACGCAATTAAAAAGTTCCTGTCAGTGTTGATTACTTGAAAGTGGAGAAGGAAGAAGGAAATCATATTTATTTTTTGTGTGTTTGTGAGTGGAAAAAAAAGTGGCTCAGCAATAATATCAGAAATGGATGTGAGTGTTGCAGAAAAGGGACACAGAGGGTGTTTGGATAATATTGGTAGAACTCAGGGAAATGGAAGGAAGAGTTTACCAGGTTTCCGGCATGCTGGGTTTGACCCTCTTCAGCAGGATGTTGGTTCAGGCAAAACTTTTTGTCTTGCCTCTGGGCCAAAAGAACATCCTGGAAAGTTCTGGATCATAATATATATTACTCTGAATTGCAATCATAGCTTTATTTATTTCCTTTCCACCAAACTGTAAGCTGCTTAAATTCAAGAACTCCAACTTCTAATTTCTTTATCCCAAGGGCATGGTAGGTACCCCCCACCCCAATATTTTTGTTTGTTTGTCAATGGGGACAGCAAAGCCAAGGGATCATTGTGAGGATTAATGAGTTTATATCATGGACTCAATCAATGTTATCATGCAAATTGTTCATTCCTCATCATATATTTTTTACTTTCAAAAGAGATGAAAGATTACCAAAATAACTTTCTAGGTTCCAAAATTATGTTGAGAGCCATGGTGGTTCATCTACAAAACTGTATTTTTGTGAAATGAAGAGAATAAGGGAAATATTTATTGTCCATATTACATTAATAGTGACTTTCTATTTAATGTCTTGTGAGGAAATGATATTTAAATAGAAATGTAAAATTGCACAAATACCTTTATAATCTTATGACTACATATAATAGATTATTCATGTTTCAGATGTACCAACAGGATTTCCATGATTGGGAATCTTCCTCGTAAGATTCGTGTCTCCTCCTACCCTTACATTCTCAGTAATCTGATATTATCTTCAGACTGCTTAGGTACTGCATAATCACTTCTCACTTTTCTTTCTTTCTTTTTTTTTTTTAGATTTTATTTATTTATTTTTTGACAGAGAGAGATATAGCAAGAGCAGGAACACAAGCAGGGGGAGCGGGACAGGGAGAAGCAGGCTTCCCGCAGAGCAGGGAGCCCGATGTGGGACTCGATCCCAGGACCCTGGGATCATGACCTGAGCCGAAGGCAGACGCTTAACGACTGAGCCACCCAGGCGCCCACTTCTCACTTTTCAATTGCTTAATTTACTTTATCATAATTATTTTTCTACATGTAATGTAATCTGTACTCAAAAGATAGAAACAAGTATGTAATAACATTGTTTTCTGCCATCGCTATGCTTTTAGTATTAACACCAGGGCCCAATAAATATGTATGAAAGTAGTTTGCCTAAATTATCCTAAAAAATTTGGTGGAATATTTTCATGTAATTCAGGTTTCCACAACTTTATGTATTGTTAAGCATCATTTATTTACTAAATAATCTAAATGAACTATTATGATGTGAAATCCACTGAGCTTAACACATTCATGGACATAAAATGCACAATCATTAGCTAACTACAAGGATGTTACATAAAAGGATGAAGGAAATGAGAATGTAAGAAAATAAGGTATGACTATATAAAACATTAAGCAACTTGAGAGACAACCAAGCCAAAAATTAGTTAAATGAATGAATGAATGAAATGAAATAAAGTGAAATGGCACATGACAAAAATAGAATAGTGTAGGTAAAATATACTAATACTTCATAAAAACTGGGCTTTCTAAGTCTATATTTATGGGAGGAAAAGGAATACAAGTAACAAATTCATGGGAAAGTATAGCAATCTAACATGTTTGAGGGCATCTTAGGTATTTTTTTTAACCTGGTGACTTGCTAGGAACTTTTTATACTGATTTATGTAATGAGTTTGTTACTTCATTGTGAGAACTTTCTTCAGATAGTTGCTGAAGTTTACACTATGTGACTTGTTCAAGATCACACATTTTTGAAGGTTGTGGAGGTAGTATGCCCATATATAAATATAGGCTCCTATAATTTTAAAATCTCTGACCAGCTTGTGCTGCCTGAGACCTCCTCAGCTGGGAAGTGAAGAAATAGCAAAATCTGACAAGGTAGAATAAAGAAAATAGAGGATTCTGGGAAAAGCAAAATAAGGATTTGAGCAAAGTATCTGTTCAGAACACACACACACACACACACACACACATGCAGGTACACAGACGGGACTCAGGTTGCAAAGAGGTAGACCAAACTTCAAGGAATGGCTGAGGAATATTACTTACTAAAAATCATAAAATCATGTTCTACAGGTCGAGAAGCCTAGTGACCACCTTTAAGAACCACAATCCAATGAGAAAAAGATTATATAGATCTATATAGTCAAGAAATTAATAATAAAATTAAGTAAAAATCAGAAGACATCAAGGTGATTAGAGTCACCATGAGGAGGCTTGGAATCTGTAAATCAGGGGACTAGACAGAAGTATTAGATAATTGGAAGGCAAGCCAGGTCTAGACCAGAGTTAAGGATTAGGCCAAATGACCAGTCTCAAAGCACTGGCATCAAGAATAAAACAGGAAATTACTTAGAAGTTGTGCGGATAACCTCCATTTCCCTAGCCTCCTGGAAATATGAAGGACATTTACTACAAAAACACTCCTGGCTTTTCTTCACACTCTTCATACTTTCTTCCCTATGGAATAAAGAAAGCTGTTTTATCTGCTCAGTGACTTAATCTAATTTCGAGGAAATACCTAAGCACATTCTGCCCAGATCTTCCCATTTGAGAATCGGTGGAAACTCCATAGGAAATTTTTCCTCTGTACGTCTAATGACCTATAATTTCATGTAGTCCAAAGGTAAAGTATTAGGGAGTCCATTTCTCCATAGATGTAAAGCTACACTGTCTGAGGTGTGTACGATTAACAGAGCTGGTATTCTGACCATTATCTGACTTCCTTCTAGGTTTTGAACTTTAGGAAAAGGAATATGATTTTTGACTCTCTACAATTCCAACCAAGGACTTCATATGGTAATGAGTGTATGCCCAAAGATACAACTATGATATTAATGCAAGTGACAATTACAAGGATAAAGTTGATATTTTATGTTACATAATTATTTACAAAAATCTCTACCTATGTATTTGTTTTATGCATTTTACATTGTTTCAAAACAATCACAAGAGACAGGCTGGGCAGGGATGGAAACTCCCTGAGTAAGATAGCATTTTGCCAAACATGGCAACAATTAAATATATATCGGCAATGTATTAAAGAGCTGATCATTCCTACTCTACTGTAGGGCCAGTTGAGAAATGAAGCAGCAGGGCATATAGAAATAAAATTTCCACTTTATTTTGATAAAACTGATTGGAGAAAAAGACTATGTGTCTGTATCTATAAGCAAATGCAGTTGCTAGTACTTCAGCTCTGAATTAGACACCCAATCGTTAGCAAACTGGACAATTTCCAAGTTTCCTTAGGGAGACAGAGTGTCACCACATCTAAGAAGATATATCCTTGCTGGAAGTTGGTCAACTTGAAAAGATATAATCTAGAATAAACATGCTGAAAGCTTTCTCCCCGCATCTGATAAGATATCACTCTTCCCATATGGAGGAGAGAGTACTGGGGCTGAGCAGAGCTGGGAAGGTTCTTCCCAAACATTTTGTTGTTGTTGTTTTTCCTCCTGTGGCCCACAGTGGAAGTTCTCCACCACATATAGACACGTGAAGGTAGGCAATGAGTTCCTTCCAACAGTCAATAAGTCAATGGGTACTTCATGTCAGTGCTTCTCATCCACCTTATTTTTTTTTTTTAAAGATTTTTTATTTATTTATTTGAGAGAGAGAGAATGAGAGACAGAGAGCATGAGAGGGAGGAGGGTCAGGGGGAGAAGCAGACTCCCAGCTGAGCAGGGAGCCCGATGCGGGACTCGATCCCGGGACTCCAGGATCATGACCTGAGCCGAAGGCAGTCGCTTAACCAACTGAGCCACCCAGGCGCCCATCATCCACCTTATTTTTGTTAAATTCTTTACCCTTCACACATTAGGAAGGTGATCAGTTAGGCTGAACAATGTATTTACCTTGTAGTCATATGTATGCCCTTATTCAATTTTGGTCCTTCTGTACAGGATCATATTTACACCTCCACAGTCATTTCAGGATCATTCATGACTAGAAAGTGGTTTAGTCTGCAGGGTCAATTCATAGGTCTTAAAGTTTAGTTTAGAACAAAAGAGTAAACATACTTTAAAAATTTGAAAGTGATCAAAGCCTACATCTCATTACAGATGAACTTGGTCTGCAACTTCAACCATTAAGCATATTGTGAATTATAGGAATGTATAAAAGAGGATGGGAAGAGTACTCTGCCTATAAAATTGCAGTTACAATGAATTAGTTTATAGTGTCTTTCTGTGTAAGTGGAAGTGGCACAAAGCATGGATTCAGAATCTAATTTCTAAGTAAGTTATTTGGACTTAAATTTCAATCAAAAGTGAAAAGGCTGTTGGAAAATGTGACAAGTCACTATATTGATCTCATAACAAAAGTTATGGTTAAAAACTGATGTGAAAGATATACAACTCCCCAAATTTTTAGAGTGTCAAGATTTGTGGAGACATTTCTCTTCCTGATATGAGAAAGGCTTAACTGCATACTGAAATGGGTAGAAAAATTGTAGCAGTCACAATTATGTAGCTTGCTATCTCTTTAATGTGGAAGGAAATACATTATTTGACAACTGTATACCAGATGGAATGCATATTTCTTGGAAAAAAAAAAAAAAAACTTCAAATGCTAATCTATAAAGCCTCGAAAAGAAAGACTGATATTTTCCTTTGAGACTAATGTGCCGGAAGATTGCCAAAAGAAATAATTGAATCTTTATCATTCAGCATATCCACGGTTTCATGTATATCCATTTCCAACTCATTTCAAATTCAATTTTGGCAAATCAAATAATTGACTAAGCTGAGAAAAGTATATTAATTTAGCATTGTTAAACACAATGTCAGATTTCAACTGTAGTGTCTAACATCAACTTTATCATTCCTTCTAAGATTCCAGACCAGTGATTAAAAGCAGATACTGAGTCTGAGACCTTAGCAAGTTAACTATAGATGAAAGAAAGAGTTGTCCTTTTGAAAATACCAGAATAGTTTTATTTTTATATAATTTTATTGGGTTTAATTTTTTTTAATCATCTTTATGGGTATAAGTGGGTTGTGACCTTCAAGGAATTGGTCAGTTTTATTTTCAGTCTTCTTTGGAATGCTTAATTCAAGAGTAAGAAATGAGAAATAGGTAAGGGGCGGTCTATCTACATGAGGATAGTAAAATCATTATCCATTGCTCCCCCACCCTATCCCTTGCAGTCTCTCCCTCCTCCACACTGTGCTGCCTTGTTGGCCAGGATGAAAAGGAATGTGATATACAAACTGCAAACCTTTGGGTTACCTCCACTGGACATAACCATGCCAGCAGGAGACATGATAGGCAGAGAGCAAGGGTGTGGTTCACTGCGGATCTGCACAGGCCAAGAATTGACCACCCACACATTTTGCCTAAGATCTCCTTCTGTGTCCTATTCATACAACTCCCAAACACTTACCTGGATTTTCCATCAAGATGAAGCTATTCAAAATCACTCTGTTTGAACTAATTATTTGTTTTATTTTCATATTCCACCCCCCTCCCAGGCATGAGACCTTGGTGGGGTTTGTTGTAATTGAGACAACTGGATTGGGTGACTGTCATTTTAGTCTTTGCCAGACCCTCTGCTCTACTTGCTTACCTCCAACTGTGCACCCACTTAAATATTGCTTTTGCAGGGGAAAAAAAAAAAAAAAAAGCAAAAGCCAAACCCAAACAAACAAAAACCTAAAAATTCTATAGCTATTTTTTTCTCTTCTTGCCTGTTTCTTTCAATGTCTGACTGAATGGCATGTGGCCATGTTCCTCTGAATTTGCTGATTTCATACATCTTAATCCTGTAATTAAGTATAAAACATGAAAGATATCTTTCACTTACAAATTATAAAAAAAAAGAGCTAATTTATTTTTTATAGTTGAAATCCTCCCCTTTCCAACTATCCCTCTCTCAGACTCTAAGGGGACTTAGACTAGATCCAACCTGAGAGGGAGTTGCCCATGGAAATGAGCCTGCAGGCAAAAACAAGGTGCAGGAGTAAGCTCATAGAAAACTTTGTCCAGAGTTGGCTGGGGAAGGAGCATGTAAACCACCTTTCCGTGGCATATATCCTATCCTTAATCCATGATATTTTAGTGGAACATTGTCAGAAGGCCTACTTGGTTTCAGTTGTGGTGTGGACAGTTTTTAAAAGAAAGGATGGCTTCTGTGGGCATAACTGAAAGAGAAGCACATTCCTTCCCCTCTGTCATACACCTTAGTAGGGCAAGAGGGGGCACTGGAAGTAAAATGCTGAGAAAAGCTATGCCTAGCAAAATGGAGGTCTTGGAAATTGCGATTTCACCATGACTGTGGATATTTTGGCAAGGTGAGTAGGCTGGAACAGAAGAAACTGAGATCACTGTCTCAAAGGATTTGTGAAACAACTTCCAAAGAAATGCTGAAATTTTAGGAAATGATTTGAAGAAGACTGCCAACTTATAAACATTGGAATGTTAGGACCTCACAGTCGTTTTGACCACAGGAAAGGAATTGGGACTATACTTTTCAGCAGAAGTGGTGAGACCTGGGACTTGTAATTGACATGATTTGATTTGGGGGACAGTTTACTTAGCATTAGCCTGTGTAGGAGATAGAATGAGAGAAAGCATAAAAGTATATGGGGACTAGAATCTGGAGAGCCGTAAAGGTATGGCAGTGAGATTGGCTGTCATCATGGAGGTAACACAAAAAACAGAAAGTTTTTAAAACCAAGCAGTGAAGCCCTGATACTGATCTAATAAGAAGTTTATGTGGAGACTGGGGAGAAATGGGTGGAAACAAGAAGTAAGAAGAAGGACCAAACACCTGGAACTTCCAAGATGTTGATATTGTTCAAGCTGTAACACATATACTAAATGTCCATTAGACCTTTGCCTAATTTTAAGTATTAATCATGAATTATCTGAAGGCCAGGTGATCTGGAAAGATGCAAAAAGAAATCTTTACTTAATATAATGAATAATTGAGTTTAAATAAATCATTTGATTGATAATTGATTTTAGAAGCTAACCCTGTGGCTAAGTGTTACTGTTTTGATGTAAGCATTTACTGCTTCACTACTTTTTTAAGACATACTTGCTAAAATTCTACTATTAGCCAGGGGTGATAGATGTGGAATGAAATACATGACTGATAAAATGAAATTGTGCAAATTTATCTGAATATTTCCTGAAAATTCACTGTGGTGTTTTCAGTAACATGCCAAACAAAATTATTATGGGCAATATTTGCATACTGAAAAACACAAATAGGGGTTCCTGGGTGGCTCAGTCGGTTAAGCGTCTGCCTTCGGCTCAGGTCATGATCCCAGGGTCCTGGGATCGAGCCCCGCATCGGGCTCCCTGTTCGGTGGGAAGCCTGCTTCTCCCACTCCCACTCCCCCTGCTTGTGTTCTCTCTCTTGCTGTCTCTCTCTCTGTCAAATAAATAAATAAAAAATCTTTTAAAAAATAAATAAAACACACAAATAGGTGGACAGAAAAATAGTTAAAAATACACAGGCAATTCAGCTCTGTGAAGGTGTGTGATAGAACCTGGGACAGCAGAATGAGAGCTAAAGACTTCTGTTTGTGGGAAGATGGAGTCGACATGCTTTTCCCTATTCCTCTCACTATGTGTAAAGAACCCCCCTGAACATTATACATATGACAAGCATAGCAAGACTCTGAAAGGTGGAAAGTAACAAAGCAGACAAGCGAAAGACCTCAGGCCTGAGGAACGACATGGTGGTGAGGTTCCTGGGTTTTTTTTGCCTCATATATCCCCAAGAAGCCAGCAACTCAGAAACACCAATAAGCACAGACAAAACAAAAAAAAAAAAACACAAAGTCTCAGCAAAATCCCACTCTCTTTGGCCAAAGGACCTTAAAAAGCAACCTAGAAAGATGAAAACAGAGATAAATTGTGCCCTGTGCCCACTGCAGCCAGCAAGGGTTGAGTGGGGAGCCCAGAATTCCAATGCTGCCAGGCTGTAATGAGGAGCCCTTCTCTGGTTCATGCCCTCCCTTCCCCCACTGAGGTGGTACCAGAGAAAAGTGAGTAGGAAGATGAGACTTTCATTTTGGTGGAGTTAGACACCTGGGCCAATGGCAGAGATGCACAAATCCAGAAATAAGATCCACACAAATATTCACAATTGATTTTTCCAAAAGGTACAAGCAATTAATGAGGGGAAGATAAGTTTTCAACAAATGATACTGGAGGAATGGAGCATCCATAGGCAGCAAAATAAACGTTGACCTAAGTCTCACACATCATACAAAAATGCACTCAAAATCTATCTCCAATTGAGAATGAAATCTTGCCATTTGCAATGACGTGGATGGAACTAGAGGGTATTATGCTACGTGAAATAAGTCAATCAGAGAAAGACAAATACCATATGATTTCACTCATGTGGAACTTAAGAAACAAACCAGATGAACATAGAAGAAGGGAAGGAAAAATAAAATAAGATAAAAGCAGAGAGGGAGGCAAACCATAGAAACTCTTAACTCTAGGAAACAAACAGGGTTGCTGAAGGGGAGGTGGGAGCGAGGATGAAGTAACTGGGTGACGGGCATTAAGGGGGGCACGTGATGTGGTGAGCACTGGGTGTTATATGCAACTGAAAAGTCATTGAATTCTACCTCTGAAACTAGTAATACAGTATATGTTAACTAAACTGAGTTTAAATAAAAGATTTTAAAAAATAGATCCTGAACTAAAATGTAAAACATAAAATGTGGAAACCTTTAGAATTAAAAACAAACACAGAAGAATACCTTAAGAATCTAGGACTAGGAAAAGAGTTCTTAAACATATAAATGCATGATCTCTGAAAGAAAATAATGAACTCCTAGGAAAGTGTACACCAGAAAATAAAAATGAGAAAGAAAGAAACACCTGTGTTGTGCTGTCACATACGTGTCTCGGATGAAACTTTATCCATGCACAAGAATGCCACACTGAGGCTTTAACAAAAGCTGTCAAACAAATAAAATGGTCCCATTTGTGTTAGGTTACCTGAGCACAAGTGAAAACAAGCACAAAACTTTGTAAGGCCAGGTAAGCAGAGAACAATTCCAAAGAATATGAAGTTGAGCAATTCCTAGAACTCCCAAAGTGCTGGACGTGTCTCAATTCTCTGACCAGAGAGAGTAGAGAGACCTCACAAACACGTGGGGTGCTCAGAAAGAAGCAGAATAGGTACATTTTAGTAGTAGGACTAGAGTAGTTCTAGAGTAAAGGTTACTGTAGGTCCTCCAAAATAACCATAATCATAATCACAATCATAATCATAAAGAAAACAACATGTATCACACAGAGAACCACTTGAATATTATGGTTAAAGTTTAGTTAATGAGAGTTAGTTCTTATTATATAACAGAAGTTATTAAGATAATTTAAATTCTTGGGTATATTTGTGAAATAATTGTTGAGCTACACTGTTTTTTTTAGCACCTTAGGATTTCAAAACATTGTACATTTTGAGTTAGTTATTAGTAACCAGAAACTCAAAACTCCCCGTATGTGTGTCACATAGAGAACTACTTTACAGAATTATTTATTTATTTGAGAGAGAGAGAGATGGAGCGAGAGAGAGAGAGAGCACATGAATGGGGGGAAGGGCAGAGGGAGAGAATCTCCAGTAGACTCCCCTGCTGAGCTCAGAGCTTGACTGAGGGGCTCCATCTCATGACCCAGAGATCATGAACTGAGCTGAAATCAAGAGTCAGAGGCTTAACCGACTGAGCCACCCAGGTGCCCCACATAGAGAACTATTTTAATATTACTGTAAAAAGTTTTTGTGAAAAAGAAAGCACATACTCTATTAGATGGCATGACTATTCTACTCTACACTGGTAAGGTAGACACTGGGAGCTACTCATCTGCAGGCCATATGGGACTTAGGGTCATGAATGGGTTCTGATACAAACAGCAGCAATAATAAAGCAGTGACCAAAGCCAGGTAGAACAAGGCATTGGTAATGCCTATTTTCAAATACAAGAGACAGGAGAGAAGCTTTCTATGCCAGATTCAATATTGCAGGGACATTACTCTGACTTGTCTCCTGCATAGGGTCCTCTCCAGACTCTTTGATGGTAATGTCTTTTCATAAGACAGTTCACAACTTAGTAGTGACTCTTGTTCAAAACTAAACTTCAAAAAAATGTTTAGAGTAGTTTTAGGTTTACAGAAAAGTTGAGAAGATGGTACAGAGTAGAGTGCTTTCTTTTTCACAAAAACTTTTTACAGTAATATTAAAATAGTTCTCTATGTGGGGCACCTGGGTGGCTCAGTCGGTTAAGCCTCTGACTCTTGATTTCAGCTCAGTTCATGATCTCTGGGTCATGAGATGGAGCCCCTCAGTCAAGCTCTGAGCTCAGCAGGGGAGTCTACTGGAGATTCTCTCCCTCTGCCCTTCCCCCTATTCATGTGCTCTCTCTCTCTCTCAAATAAATAAATAATTCTGTAAAGTAGTTCTCTATGTGACACATATACGGGGAGTTTTGAGTTTCTGGTTACTAATAACTAACTCAAAATGTACAATGTTTTGAAATCCTAAGGTGCTAAAAAAAACAGTGTAGCTCAACAATTATTTCACAAATATACCCAAGAATTTAAATTATCTTAATAACTTCTGTTATATAATAAGAACTAACTCTCATTAACTAAACTTTAACCAACTTTTAACCCTCTACCCAGTTGCTCCTACTACTAACATTGTACATTAGTATGCTATATTTGCCAAAAATAATGAACCAACATTAATACACTAACAGTGACTAAACTCCACAGATGATTAAAATTTCCTTAGTTTTTTTTTTAATTTAAAAAACTTTTTCTGTTCTAGGATCCCATCCAGGAAACCACATTACATGTAGTCATCATATTTCCTTAGGTTCTACCTGATTACGACAGTTTCTCAGACTTTCCTGTTTCTTGATGAAGTTGGCAATTTCAGGAGTACTAGTACTATTTTATAGAATGCACCTGTACATAAATTACTATTTTGTTTATTTAGAAAAAAAATAGAAGTAAAATAATCTTGCGTATATCCTCCTAAAGATGAAAAACATCTAATTTCCTTGTCTCAATTTTTTTAAATGTTTTTAAAATTATATTCTACAGTAGTTATAGCTAGAATAATGCTGAGAGTTCCTGATATTCCTGGTTTGGGGTGTGAAATAATCAAATCCCCATGGCTATGAATTAATGTATTATGATGAATGCACAAAAGTAGAAAAGTATTGTAGCATGTTAATTTCCATATAGAAGTACAAGAGCTTCTATTACTTAGAGAAAAATAAATGCTTATTTTCCTTTCAAATGTATGTGTTCAGTAAATTTCCACTTGTTAAAGTGACTCTAATCAACAGATAATATATTGACAATAATTCTTAAAACATAACCTTAAATGCCCAAAGAGCAACTGGGAGTCTTAGAGACTGTAAAAAATAAGACAGTTTACAAATATAAAAAGGAAGAGCTTTGTCGAGAGAAACATGAATATTATTATAGGAAGACAAATGGATTGGACTTGAAAATGGTCCCTTTAGTCCATCCCGCGAGCATGTTGCTCATGCTCTCACTCAGCTGGAAAAATAATTTAGGATTTGTAAAATAAAATTTTAATGCATATCATATTATGTGAATATAAGTACATCTGTCAGAATCTTTAAAGTTAAAAATCTTGCCTGTGTGCATTAAGGCTTTGGAATGATTTGATTCTGATGTCTGTTAGAAAGTCTCAGATTTTGGAAGATACTTCTTCCAATCATATAAGTAACTGAATATTTAAGACGGAAAAAAAAAAAAAGAAAAGAGATATACACACACAAGGCCTTTCTGTTACAATGATGGCTATGTGGTAATGACTAATCCTGACCCTCAATATCCCATGAAATACTCAGAAAACACAAACCAGATGCAAATGTCACATTAATGCAAAACAACAAGGAGAAAAAAGATATGTGGTAGAAGTTTGCCTGCTTGGTGTTTGTGGGAAGTAGGAAGGAATACAAGACAGACAAAGCAATGAAAATGGTGGTTTCTAGTATTTTATGATCTTCACTTGTGACTCTGGCAAGGGAAGAAGTGTGGTTGGTTCCCGCTTATCATGGAAAATGTAGTCAGTATAGTCAGACAACCAGTAATTTGGAACATAGAGGAGGGAGGCCAGAAATGGGGCTCGAAGCTGCTCACATTAATGTGGCCCTACTATCTAGAAAGAGGAACTAAAGTTTTTCCTCAAATTACTTTCTGTTCTTATGTACATACCTTTAGTCAGAAACAAGATTTGAAAAACAGTATGGGTGATCCTCTTTAGTGAAGGGAAAATGAGAGTATTTTTTAAAGATGTGCAGGGAAACTAATTGCTCACAGCAAAACATCAGAGAGACTAATAAGTCTGTAAGAATCTCCTGAAATGCTCAACTTCAGCTCTTACACTAATCAGAAAATCCTATCTACATTCTTTGCTACAAAAGTGCATCGTCAAGAGTTTGCCTGCTGGAAGAGAGAAAGAACATGCAGAAGAGGTAGTAGAAACTGTGTGGGACCTAAGAACAGAAGGCTCTGTCATGCCCCTCCCCTCCTGCCAAGTCATCTTAGGGAACTCTGCTCTTCTGAATCTTGAATCCACCAGTGGAGAGCTCCTTCACTTGCACCTCAGTCAATTTGCTTGCTCAATGTGGAAGACCTATTTCTCCCCTAAACTACAAGACATTTTTTTCCTCTTCATTTATTCAAACTCTGCCCATCATATCTATAGTATTTCTGAAAAGCCTCTTGTCTAGTAGGCTCTAGTCCTCCCTAATGAGCTAAAGTTCACTGCTATACACTCCTCTTCATGGTAATGGGGAAAAATGCTCTAGAGTGCCAAAATCTCTGGGCTAAAAATATTTTGTAAACCATTGCAACTGGAGGAATTTCACTCATATTTTCCTACACTGCTTTTTGCCATAAAATTTTACTAAAAGTTAGTAGGATAATTAATACGTTCAGGCAAATGTTTCCTATTGGATTTATAAGAAACATTTTTGGAAATGAGTATTCAGTTTTGAAAGAGGCCAACATTTAATTTCAAGCTTTAAGAGATCTGATTATCTTTAAGATTGCGATGATTTATAAATTATGTCAATATTAACCCCAAAATTTCAATGTTTGACTTTGAATGGACATTTCACATTCTCATAAAATCAGCTTGTAAACAAAGATTTATTGAGCTAATATAATCAGGATTTAACAGACAAAAATGCAGTGTCACTCCCGCTCCATATGAGTGGTACATGCATTTAAATACTATGGGAATTGGGACATCTGGGTGGCTCAGTCGGTTAAGCATCCAATTCTTGATTTCAGCTCTGGTCAAGGATCTCATGGTCCTAGGATCGAACCCCAAGTCTGGCTCTGCGCTCAGTGGGGAGTCTGCTTGAGGATTCTCTCTCTCTCTCCCTCTGCCTCTCCCCCACCCATCTCTCTAAAAATAAATAAATCAATCTTTAAAATAAATACTATGGGAATTAACAGAAGGAGACATCATTCTGACTAATGTGATATAACTAACTATAACGTGCATTAAAGAGGAAGTACATTTTCCAGTATTTCTTAGAGGAGAAATATACATTTTTTTTTCTGAAATACCACTTAAAATTTTGAAGAATAGAACAGCTGCTTTTACAAGATATTTTTTCCTTGATTATATATGTTCATCAATCACTCAATAAAAATACCCCGAGTATTAGTGAGGGTTTGCTGGTGGTTTGTAGAGCTGAGTGTTCTCTTTGTGGAGCCATAAAAGCAAGTTATAAACAAATGGATCATAGATCTGGATAAGAAGTGATGATTAGATAACTAGCCTACATTTCAGAGATGAGAAGACTGGGATGGAAGGGAAAAAGCTGCTCTCCAAAGTCAGGGTCAGTTGGAGTTGATAAAGGCTCTCTAGGGTGACTCAATTCTCAGGGTTCATTACTGGAATACAGAATGACGTAAAGTCAAATATCCTCTAGGTCTGAGATTACACTTCTTAAGTTCCCTTTACTGTTATCTGATTTTTACTGAAGCAAATTACATGAGTACGCAACTGTCCTTGGACACTTCCCAACATCTTGAATGCAACAACAAATATTTATATTTTGATTATTTTAACCATAAAGGCAATTCTTAGAGAACAAAAAAAAATATTGCCAGGAACATTAAAGATATCCAATAATGTGTCAAGATCAGATATGGCAACTTTTGCCAAACTTTACATTCTGTAAAACCTACTCTTCTGTGTACTCTGGAATAAGTCAACCTGCTATTCTGTATACTCTGGAATAATTTCCTGTAATTTGATAGAAAATGATTCTATCAAAGAGATGTATTATTGTTCATATAAACAGACTGTATCCTTCCATCACTACAATCTTTAATTCTTAGGACAACAGTGAGTAAAGAGCTTTATCTTACAGCCTTTTATTATTTTTTAATTTTTTTTAAAGATTTTTATTTATTTGTTTAACACAGAGAGAGCACAAGTAGGCAGAGCAGCAGACAGAGGGAAAGGGAGAAGCAGGCTCTCCACTGAGCAGGGAGCCCGATGCAGGGCTCGATCCCAGGACCCTGGGATCATGACCTGAGCCGAAGGCAGCCATTTAACGACTGAGCCACCCAGGCGCCCCTCTTACAGCCTTTTAAACTATACTTCCCCAAATACTTTTTATTATAATTTCCTATTGAGGACCTACTCTAATTAAAAATTTGAAAACAAACAAAACAAAACAAATTTTGAAAATAATGATATATAAAATGAAATGACATAAATATTTTGAGAGGGAGAGGAGACCAGTCTTAAGGAAGCATTAAAATCATTTTCACATATTAGATTCTTCAAAAAGGAAGATCACTGAAATTGTAGGCAACCAAGACAAGAAATAAAAATTTCAACGACATGTTGAATGATAACTATGTGCCAGAAACTGTGCCAAACATATAATCACAATTAAACATCTTCAAAATAACCACAGGAAGAACTTATTATTATCCTGATTTTAAAAGTGGGGAAAAATGAGGCTCAGAGCTGTTTATTTCTCATTAATTCATTTATTCCACAAATAGTTATTGAATATCTGCTATGTTTACTACCTTGTTCAGTGAGCATAGATGTGCATAACTCCTAGCACCACGGCGTTTACAATCTAGCTGGGGAGATAGTCAATAAAAATAGATACAGTTTCTAGGTCTCAGTAAGGAACAAGAAGAAAATGTAGGCAGAACAAGGAATGGTGAGTAATAACATAAAAGTTGGTGTTGTTATTTTAAACAGGTGACTGGGGTTGACAGCTCTAATATGCTAGTATCCAAATAGAGATCTGAGTCAAGGGAAGTAGAGAACCGTGGTGATGATCAAGTAAGAACATTTCAGATAGAAGAAATTCCAAGAGCAAAGCCCCTGTAGGCAGATTGCCCAGGTGACTGTGCTGGTGGATGATGGGACCAACATTTAAATCTTCTTAACGACTTTAAAGCCTGTCTTCTTACCAGCTACAGAATAGCACTTTCTAGAAATTTAGCACCTTCTCAGAGACATGAACTAAGGCACTGTATATTATGAAGGCGTATTATAATGTATGATTTGCTATAATATAGTGTAATAGAATGTATATTTAGCTATATTCTTATTATTGTGTTATAAGCCTGTGCTGCTAGTAATGAGCATTCTGTTTGGAAATGGATTAAAATGATAATTTTGTGTTTCTATGCATTTGTAAACTACAACTACATTCTAAAAAAATCCTAGTATTTGATTATTAAAAGTTGCAATCACATTTTTTCATCTTGAAAGATTGTTTAAATTATAATTTTCAGGGGCATCTGGGTGGCTCAGTCCACTCAGGTCATGATCCCAGGGTCCTGGGATTGAGCCCCATTTGGGCTTCCTGCTCAATGGGGAGTCTGCTTCTCCCTCTCCCTCTGCCCTTACTCCTGTTCATGCTCTCTCTCTCTCAAATAAACAAAATCTTTAAAAAATCGTAATTTTCAGAAAACATTTACTCCTTTAGTGCACTTATCTTTATGTTTGGTGACTAATTTGGGTTCTGGACTAGTTTCAGTGTGCGTGTGTGTGATGTGTGGGGTGGTGTGGGGAGTACCCACACCTCCAACAAGCAATGCTCTGGCACCAATTGTGTATGCTGTAATTCAACCCAATTCTGACACGATCTACTGGAGACAGCATCAGGTCCCACAGGCAAGGATTCAGTCCTACAAGCCTCCCCCCACGCCCACTCCCAATGTCAGACACCAATCGCAAGTCCAAGTTGTTAGATCAGAGTGTCCAACTTCCCACTTCTTGGGTTTGGTATAATTTGCTAGCACAGCTCATGAACTCAGAGAAAAATTTTACTTACTGGGACACTGGTTTATTATAAAAGGATGTAACTCAGGAACAGCCCGATGGAAGAGATGCATTGGGGCAGGATATGTGGGAAGGGGCTCAGAGCTTCCATGCTTTCTCCTAGTATACCACTCACCCTGATTCTCATCTGGTCACTGACCTGGCAGTTCTCCAAATCCTGTCCTTTGGGGTTTTTATGGAGGCTTCGTTCCATAGGCACCCTTGATTAAATCATTAGTCATTGGTGATTAAATTCAATCTCCAGTCCTTCTCCCATCTCTAGTTGGCTCCACTGGCCACCAGCTCCCATCCTTAGGTGCTTTCCAAAAGTCACCTTATTAACATAAAAGATACCTTTATCACTCTTTTTTTTTTTTTAAAGATTTTATTTATTTTTTAGAGAGCGAGCAAGCGAGAAACAGCATGAGAGGGGAGAGGGTCAGAGGGAGAAGCAGGCTCCCCGCTGAGCCGGGAGCCCGATGTGGGACTCCATCCCAGGACCCTGGGATCATGACCTGAGCCGAAGGCAGACGCTTAACCATCTGAGCCACCCAGGTGCCCCCCTTTATCACTCTTAACACTTAGGAAATTCCAAGCATTTGGGGAGTGGTGAGAACATGGTGGGAACCATGTAGGAAGAGCAAATAAGACCAAATATGTAAGAAAAATACTCATCAAGATGACCAAAATGTATTTTTCTTATAAATCTTAATATCACAGTCATGATACTATTATATTTTCAATATAAAATATACAGGTTGTAAGAAGTGAAAGATTTTGTTTCCTCCTGAATGCTCTCCACTAATCTCACTCAAAAAGTGTTCATTTTAACAGATTATCACATATCGTATCAAATACCTGATAGCAGATGTTGATCAATACCAGATTCTAAATTGGTCCCTAACAAGTACTACTTTAGACTTGTTTCCACAGTGGAACTTGTCTGGCTTCCCATTTTCTCACCAGCATTAAATTATTTTAGACATTTTAAGTTCTAAGAGTTAAAAAGCAAAAATAATAGATTATGTTCTTTTCCTCTTGCAATTACCAGTGAGGCTGAACATGTTTTATGAATATACCAATTAGTTGTATTTTTTTGTAAATTGCCTATGCAAAGTCACTGTTTATTTTTATATATGATTGTTTACTTCCCTTAACTTAGATATATGTGCACACACTTGAATATACACACATGCTTATATATAATATTAACACTTCAGGTTACTATTTGTATTAAAATATTTTATCAGTATTCTATTTATCATTTAAGTTTTTATGGTGTTTTGTACAGATAGATGTTCTGAATTTATCCCTAAATAAATATTTCCATTTTAAAGGTTTAATCTGGGAATAAAAAGTTATGACATAAAATATTGATTTTCTTACATTTCAGAAAAAAATGGTCACATTTTATCTGTCATCTCTTTCTACAAACCATGATGATGACCTTTAAGGTCTTCACTGAACTGAACCATTGCTGTAGATCCAGTCATCATTTTGAACTAAGCTTTTTTTGGGTAAGTGTTCTATACATTATTATTTTGGTGGATTTTTCACATTTTCATATAATTTATGTACTCATGTTCATGGAATATCTTAGGAATTTCTTTAGTAGAATTTTTCCATGTGCTTTTATTTTTTTTCCAAAAATGCTAGTAAGGCATCTCAAAAGAACAAAGTGAAGAAAATAAATGTGTTCTGTTGTCAAATACGTTGAGGAAGTATTGTATATCTGTTATTCCTTGGGACAATCACAAATAACATTGAAAGCTCTGAGAAGTCTTGCAGTAGAAAAAGAGTTCATCAAGCATTTCTCCAATTTATATAACTATAAATTTTTATAAAACTATAAATTTTTCTTATTACATCCATAAACAACTAATACAAATATTTTAAGAAAGCTTAGTCTGAAGAGAAAGCTCATTAGCATAATGGTAAAGGTGCTATGCTTTTGGCCTCAAAATACCTCTCCTTTTATACCACCTTCTAAGTTGCCAATACATCAACACACTAATTAATCGTAAACACAGCTGCCCTTATTTGCTTTGAGGCCTTTATTTATATTGTACTGGTTTACCTGGTGCTCCATTTCTCCATGGCTCCTTGTTGAGTAGACTTGAACCTCATTAGAGACTCCATGGAGACAACAATCCCTACACAAAAACATTCAGTTTCCTCTCTTGAAAAGCAATCTCACTTTCAACTTGTGCCATTTCAGAACACCGATGGTATCTAATCTTATGGTATGGCTATTTGTTGGCAAAACGTCTCCCTTCCTAGTTCATTTTAAGCAGTATTTACATCATGGTATCAATAACAGAACTTGGTAGTTGCTCAACTGGATTTTGAACTAACACATTCTGCAGTGTGAGGAAGGTAGATAATACAAATGCCTTGACTTCTCCCTGTGTATTATTAGCACTTCCTCTTTCAGTTACTTATTCTTACTCTAATTAAATCTTCTGATGTGAGAAGTGCTTATTAGTTCTAGTTAGTTTATTGATGGACAGATAGGAGAGAGAAAACATTTTTCTGCCCAGAGGAGGAAGGTAGTCAATAAATTAATCAGTTTCGGTCATGATTAAATGGGCACAAGCTATCTATTCATTTATGTGTCTTAAAAATCAATGATTTTAACAGTGCCATTGAAATGAGTCAGATGGTCTGTACTAAGATGAATTTGTTGTCACATTTTAGATATTGTCATGGGATACACAGACTATCTGCAGCGTCCTGAGTTGGGAAGTTATAAACATTAATAATAAATTTTTCAGATAGGGGCACCTGGGTGGCTCAGCTGGCTAAATGACCGACTCTTGATTTTGCCTCAGGTCAGGATCTCAGGGTTGTGAAAAAAAAAGGACTTATTTCTAATAATAGACAATGCCCATATTTTGTTCCTTCTGCTCTCTTTGCCCCTCCCTTTATCCCACTTTCTTCTTGTCCTTTTTATTTTGGCAGACAGATCTAAGCATGTGATGATCAGTGAATGTTATGATACCTGTATAATTGCCTAACAATATTATTATTTAAAAGTAATATAATTCAATAAAAGCTATGTTTCTATATAAGTAAAATAAAGGGTTAGAAAAGGTAGTATCTATTTTTTCTACTATATTGGTGATTCTATAAATTACAAATAATTTCAAAAATGTTTAAAAGAAAGCAATGAACTTAACAGTAGTTAGTATAATAATTAAGAGCATGAGCCAGGAAATTAAACATCTAATGTTACATCACATCTTAATCTTTTGTTTTATTTTTATTTTTTTAAGATTTTATTTATCTATTTTATTTTATTTTATTTTTTTTAAAGATTTTATTTATTTATTTGAGAGAGAGAATGAGATAGAGAGCATGAGAGGGGGGAGGGTCAGAGAGAGAGGCAGATTCCCTGCCAAGCAGGGAGCCCGACGTGGGACTCGATCCTGGGACTCCAGGATCATGACCTGAGCCGAAGGCAGTCGCTTAACCAACTGAGCCACCCAGGCGCCCTTATCTATTTATTTTAGATAGAGAGCAGGGAGAGGGGCAGATGAGGAGGTTGAGGGAGATGGAGAGAATCTCAAGCAGACTCTGTGTTGAGCATGAGCCTGATGTGGGGCTCAATCTCATGACCTGAGCCAAAACTGAGAGTTAGATGCTAGATCAACTGAGCCACCCAGGTGCCCCACACCTTAACCTTTTATAAGCTGTGCAGCAACAGACATGTGCATTTAATGTATTTGTATAAAGTGTTTCATGGTAAATCTTTATAATCCATTTAATCATTCCTGATGTCAGTAATGTAGTCTTCTCTCTTTTTATCTTGATCAATGTACAGAGATTTATCAATTTTCTATTTATTCCAAAGAATCAGCTTTGGGTTAGTATTGACTTTTCTACTTTTTAGAATTTTCTTTTTCATTGATTTTAATCATATTTTTATTTGTTCCTTCTTATCTCCTTACATTAGATATAATTTGGTCTTCTATTTCTAGTTTTTTAGGATGGCATCTTAGACAATTGATTTTACACCTTTTTCCCCTAATAAAAGCATTTAAAACTAAAAATTAGCAAAGTACCACAACAAATTATAATTTTTAATGAATTACATTTTTATTTTCATCCAGTTTACAGTATTTCAAAATTTCTTATGCTATTTCTTCTTCTTTCTGTTTTATTTGGAACATTATTTTTTCACAGTTCTATTGAGATACAACTGACATACAGGCATTGTATATGTTTGAGGTGTATATCACAATATAGAAGTGTTATGTAGTATCCAAATATTTGGGGATTTTCCAAATATCTCTATTTAATTAATTTCTTTTTATTGTTGTCAAAGAACATGTTCTATGCAATATCAAACTTTTAAATTAATTGAGACTTATTTATGATGCTAATTATTGTCTATCTTGGTGGACATACCACGTGGACTTGAAAAGAATATTTATTCTGCAGTTGTTGAGATGTGCAGTTATATAAATATCCATTAAGACAAGTTGGTTGAGGTGTTAAGTCTCCTACATCCTTATTGTCTATGTATTCTATAGTTGCTGAGAAGTATTGAAATCTCCACCTAAAATTGTGGATTTGTTTGTACTGTTTTCAGTTGTGTCACTTTTTATTTTATGTATTTTGGAACTGTGTTATTAAGTTCATAAATAAACATTTAGGTTTTCTATCTATAATTAAGCTCTTATTGTTGTAAAATTGTCTTCAATATCTATGATAATATTATGTTTTGAGTCTGTTTTTTTCTGGTATATTAGTAAAGGTATCCAGATTTATTGTGATTACTTTTACTGTTATATGTTTTATATAATTTTCTTTTTATTTTAACCTATATCAATCTTCACATTAAATTGGGATTTTTTTAAACAGTATGCGGTCAGATTTTTCTTTTTAATCCAGTTTGAAAAAATCAGTCTAGGGGTTCCTGGGTGGCTTAAGCATCTGCCTTCAGCTCAGGCCATGATCTCAGGGTCCTGGGATCAAGTCCCACATCGGGCTCCCCACTTGGTGGGGAGTCTGCTTCTCCTTCCTCCGCTCCTCCCCCTGCTTATCTTCTCTATCTCTCTTTCTCTCTCTCTCAAATAAATATATAAAATCTTTTTAAAAAGAAAAGAAAAAGTCAGTCTTTTAGTTGGAGTCTTTAGTCCATTTATACTTAATGTAAATTATCATATGGTTGGATTTCAATATAACATTTTGGTATTTGTTTTCTATCTGCTTGATTTACCTTTAGTCTCCTTCCTTTCTTCTTTAGATTTATACTTCAGTATGTTTTAATATTCTATTTTATCCCCAATATTGTCTCTTAAAAGCCCTTTTTGCTTAAATTTTAGCTGTTGCTCTTAAGTTAATAATACACATTTTATCATGTAATCTGCCTTCAAATAATAATGTAGGCTCTTGATATATAATGTGAAACCATACAACATTATATTTCCATTTATCTCCTCCCATCCTTGTATTTTCATCTTACATTTTATTTATACACATGATATAAATATAAGAATACATTGTTATAATTTTGCTTTAAACCATCCTTTGTCTTTTAAACAAATTTAAAAATAAGAAAAATCTTTTTTATCCTTCCCCACAAACTTGCTATTTCTGGAGCTATTTTTTTTCCAAGATTCCATCTGGTGTTATTTTTCTTCTGCATGAAGAACTTCCTTTAACATTTTCCATAGTGCAGATCTGTTGGCACTAAATTTTCTTATAGTTTCACCAAAAATGTTTGGATTGGCTAAGGTTGTTCTGTAGTAGTTTTCTCCAAAGAAAAGCTTGCATGTTCAAAATTATTCAACTATAGCATTTGTTCTTGAGGACTATTTAGTTTGTCCTTGGCTCACACTTTCTTTTCTTAAAGATCTTATAACTAATGCACCATTCTCATCTGTTCTTTAATCTTGCTGTGAAATTGGCAGAGCCCGATTTTTTTAGCCCCTTGATATTTTTGCCTGGCTGCCCATACTATTCTTTCTTTAATTTTGAAGATTAGTAATTTAAGTAATACATATCCCTGTGTTAACAAGTGCGGGTCATTTTTTTTCTGACATACTGGATGCCCTTTTGTGGAGTTTGAAGATATCTTTCATTTTAGAAAATGACCCTGAATTATAAATACTTTTATTATAATAGCTTGATTTTATTTTTGGGATTCCAATTATACATATATTGAATCAACTTGATATTTTATATCTATAATTTCCTCTCAAATTTTTTAAAAAGTATTTATTTCCAAAACATTTCTAGCTTCTATGTCTCTTATGCTTTCCTTAATGCCTCCTTCATCCATATTCTTTCAATTTTATTTTATTTCTGTGATAACTTTACTCTTTCTTCTACTTCTTTCTTGAGTTCTGCCAGCTCCAGTTCAACTACTTCTGCTGTTTCCAACTCTTCCATGCATCTTTGCATTTCTGCTTTGTATTCTTACTTTTCAGAATTGATTGCTTTACATTTCATGGGGGAAAAATGTGATTTCAGTTGTCCTTTCCTGCATGGCAATATTTATCTGGTATGTAGTTCTTTATCTGTAACTAAGCCACACCCTTCTGTATCCTTTATTCATAAAACATTTTGACATAGATATTTTATCAACTCCTTTTATTTTTTTTAATTTTATTTATTTATTTTTTTTATTTATTTATTTGAGACAGAGAGAACGAGAGAGAGAGCACATGAGGGGGGAGGGTCTGAGGGAAAAGCAGGCTCCCCGCCGAGCAGGGAGCCCGATGCGGGACTCGATCCAGGGACTCCAGGATCATGACCTGAGCCGAAGGCAGTCACTTAACCAACTGAGCCACCCAGGCACCCTATCAACTCCTTTTAATTGTTTATTATTGAATGGACTGGATTTCCTAGACCAGCTGTTTGTTGGAGGTTCTTGTGATACAGTAAGGAGCAGGAAAGTATTAAGGATCTCCCTCCCAATGTTTCAAAGATAGGCCATTTCCAAAAGTATTTTACTAAATAAAATATTAAATATATGATAGAAATAACTATTTAAATATAAATATATATTTAAAATAACAATGTATTTAAATAAATATATGTTAAATATAACTTATGTGTAAGTAAGTATGCCTTCTGCACCATCTCTTTTGCATTTGTAAAATATACTATCTGTAAGGGTACTTTTGTTATTTACCCACTTTCATACCTGCATCCTAGACACAACACATAGCTTTTTCATTGTGTTGTTTCACTGTCAGGGAATACATTCTTGTTAATGCTTTAGAGACTTGTAGGCACTGGCCTTTCTCTTCAGCGTCTCTCCACTTCCTGCCATGTATCTCCTATAGTTTCAGCTGGCTTTTGCAGTCCTGCAATTAGTTTGGAATCTGTCTCTAGTTTTGTCAACATTTAAATTTGTATATATCTTCTTTTTTTAATTTAAGTTTTAGTTAGTTAACATACAGTACAATATTGGTTTCTGGAGTAGAATTCAGTGATTAAATTTGTATTTTTTTTTTCCTTTTCATCCTTCCTAAATTTCCAGGAGCCTGGCAGGGAGGTGAAGATGCTGACTTTAAGCATTCATGTTCATATTAGAATTATCTCTTAAAAATTTTGTTACCATGTGAATTTATTTCATTATTCTACTGCAAAATAAATTGATAAAAATTAATAATCTCAGAAACACTGACACTCTTTACTGTATTTTCACTGATTTTTTCACCCTTGACCTTTCATCAGATACTTTTTGGGAAAAGTCTCCAACCACTGAATTAAGTGGCAATAAAATCCCAGCAATTTACAGAACTGAGTTAACTACTAAATCCAAAGTCCAAAGTCCTCCTGTTTCAATCACAAGTATCACACATTGTCTTCTTCTATTGCATTGTTTTTCTCAGGCATATTTAACAATGGGATATAAAGTGTTACTCTAAATTTACATGATGTTTTCTTTTAGTTTTTTAAAATCCCCACAGTACATTTATAACCATTTGAATTATCATATTACAGAATGACCACCAAATACCAAATATTTCAGAAGTCTTGTTTTTACTTAAAAAATATAATTTGAAGATGGGGCTGTGGGATGCATAATAAGTTAGGGAATGTGGAGACATGACTTCATGAAGGAGGCTGGCTAGGAGAAATATATTTGAGAGTTCATGCTTCAGAGATCTTATATGGGTTAATTGATTAACTAACGTAAATTCAAATTGTCATAAACAAAATCAACGTAATTTGAAGATACTTAAAAATATCTACACTAATGTACTTTGTCTTATAATAACTTTTTACTTTGTCTGCTGCTCTTCATATATGCATATTCATATATCCCCTCTGAAAACATATATCCATCCCATTGAAGGCATGTTTCAAACTTAAATCTGTCTTTGTGCATGAGGTTTGAAAGATATAGCAATGACTAGGCATTAATTTTGTCTGGTGATTGATTGTATCTTGTTTCCATGGTAATTAACACAGAACCCAGTTGCCAGCCTATTCAATATAACTTGCATTCAGCTACTAGAACTGGAGCCAGATTTTGGTTAACTGTAATTCTGCCAGAAAGAACTTCAATGTGGTGTTCCCTAGTAAGTAAGACCTGGCTTCCTGAAACACTTAACAATTTTAATTTTTCTTACATTTTCTTACTTTTTTCTTACTTTTTCATATTTATCACACCATCCCTTCACTATGTACATCAACCTCTTCAGTGAAGATATGAAACTTGATATGCAGCAAGGATCAAAGGTTGATAACCAAGATAAATGGGTTGGTCATGACTTTCATGTTTATGCTCACCTACCTTATATTCCTTGTCTATCAGTTTTTCTGTGTTTCCTTAGAGGCAAAACATTGAGGTAGTTGTGTTTTCTATTTGTGAGTTATTTTTGATTCATAGGAAATGATTAAATGCTTGTATTTTTGTACATGGGGGAAAATTGGGCAAAATGTTGCTTACAATTTGTGCATGGTTCATTCAAGTTCACCACAATAAAATAACTCCTGGTTTTAGTTGCTGAAGTTGCAGGAGTGGCTTTGAACAAACTAGAGTAGATGAGACCATGATCCCCAGAAGAAACCAATTCCTCAAGAAGCCAGATTTGGTTTGGAGGAAAAAATAATAATTTTCCAGTTTTGGGTAATGAAGTAAGGGGAGAAAACAAGAAGGTAATTAGTATTTTTTAACAGTACCGATGAGGGTTTTGTTTTGTTTTTTTTCTCTAACCAGACTCCCAAGTTAGAGTTCTGCATACTTCTGCATTTTACAGCTCCAAGTTCAGCACATTCCCCAATGTAGCTCAGACATTTAAAAATGTTTTTTATATATCTAGTTTAATGACATTAATATATATCTAGCATTTTACAAGAAAATGTCAAACCTGTTGCACAACTCTGTAAAGTAACATGTTCTTATTTTATAACTAAGCTCAAAGATGTGAAGTGGGTGTTTCCAGATTTTATACCTTAAACTGATCCTGTGACCAATATGCAATTCCTTACTATTACATCTTACTACCTCACCTCATCTGTTAACCATGTTCCCCCACACAATTACTTCTGCTTAGCTTACATAGAGATGCTGGAAATCATCTATTCCAAACCTCATTTATGTTACAAATGATAAAACTGAACTCCAATGTGATTGTTAGTGGCCTAAGGGTACAGAGTCATCAATTTGAAGGGAAACACAGGAGTGGCCTGATTTCTTGTTCAGTAGCATCTACAATGTTGTGAGTGTGTGTATGTATGTGTGTGTGTGTGTGTGTGTATTTGTGCATCCCGGGTAGTGGAGAAACAGGTCTGGGAAGACAGTGAATGAAATAGTACCTACTTCATTGTAGGAGTGCTCTTTAGAAGATATAAAAACATTTCTGGAAATCTAAAGGCAAAAAAAAAAAGTCCCCCCCCACCAACTTTGCTTTCCTCGTGCAATTTCTTTATACCCTTCATGTTTTGAATAAGGATCTTACTTTTCCCCCAACAAAAGTGGTTAAATTTGTTAGGTTTGGTTTTTTGCAGGTTTTCTTCTACTAAAAACACAATTGGTACTGAAGGTAATGGCTTTGGAACATAAGGTGTTTATGCTTCTGCCTCCATTATTTATTTTTTTAAATATTTTTATTTACTTATTTGACAAAGAGAGATACAGCGAGAAAGGGAACACAAGCAGGGGGAGTGGGAGAGGGAGAAGCAGGCTTCCCGCCGGGCAGGGAGCCTGATGCCGGGCTTGATCCCAGGACCCTGGGATCATGACCTGAGCCGAAGGCAGACGCTTAACGGCTGAGCCACCCAGGCGCCCCTGCCTCCATTATTTAAGGATTTCCTGTAAACTACTCAAAATATGGAACTGGATTTTTGGGAGCAGAGCCCATAAAGTAAGGAGTGTTTTACCCCCAGGATAATGAGCATGTTCTATATTTTTCTCTTTTTAAACTCTACAAAGGACTGTCTGATTTATGAGATTTATCAAATTGGGCTGGTGGTAGTGGTTGGCCCTGGGTGTACTATAAGAAGTCGATGCAATATTTATAGAGAATGTAAACAATAATGAAATTGACTCTAACACCATGAACTGGCAATTTTGAACAATTACAAGGATAAAATACACCTCTGTGCCAGAAAGGAAAAGCTCCTACCATTTGCACACCCATCCATATACCACTGCCAGAGACATAATTCACCAGTCTTTATGTGGATATCATTTCAATAATTTTGGCTATTTCAAGCTTGAGGTAGATTGATCAGGAAAGCTCCTAGGAATAGTATTTTCTGAGTTCTTGCACTTTCACACATGTTTGTTTTCATGACCTTCATAAGTAAAGATAAGTTTGGCTACATGCAGAATATTTTAGTCACATTTTCTTCCCTATATTATCTCAAAAGTGCCAGGTCATTGCTTTCTGGAATAGAGAGCTGCTATTAGAGCCTGATGGCAATCTGAATTAGTCATTTTTGCCTAGATACCCAATTGATTTTTATTTTCTGGAAAGTTTAATTTTTATATTTATTTTTTCCCAATTAATAGATTATCTTTGTAGCAGTTTAGGTTTGCAGAAAAATTCAAAGGAACGTACAGAGAGTTTCCATCTTCCCCTTCATCTTGGCCCCTATTTCCCATATTATTAATATTTTGCATTAATATATTACATTTGCTACAATCCATGAGCAAATATTGATACATTATTATCCTACTAAAGTCCATAGCTTATATTAGGCTTCACTCTGTGAGTATTGACAAATGTATAATGACATGTACCCACCATTACAGTGTCATACAGAAGAGTTTTACTGCCCTAAAAATTCTCTTGGCTCTACCTATTCCTCCCTTCTTCCCTCCCTCTCCACTGACCTATTTACTGTGCCCATGGCTTTTCTTTTCTAGAATATCAAATAGTTTCTATCATATAGTAGGCACTCGTTCAGACTGGCTTCTTTCACTTACCAATATGCATTTAAAGTTCATCCATGTATTTTCATTCCTTGATATTTTCTTTTTCTTTCTTTCTTTCTTTTTCTTTCTTTCTTTCTTTCTTTCTTTCTTTCTTTCTTTCTTTCTTTCTTTCTTTCTTTCTTTCTTTCTTTCTT
>NW_023270865.1:14095015-14095307 GCF_011800145.1 Mirounga leonina
CTTTCTTTCTTTCTTTCTTTCTTTCTTTCTTTCTTTCTTTCTTTCTTCCTTCCTTCCTTCCTTCCTTCCTTCCTTCCTTCCTTCCTTCCTTTCTTCCTTCCTTCCTTTCTTCCTTCATTCCTTCTTTCCTGCTTTCCTGCTTTCCTTCTTTCCTTCCTTCCTTTCTTTTTTTTTTAATTAAGCTCCATGCCCTATGCAGGGTTTGAACTCATGACCCTGAGATCAAGAGCTGAGCTGAGATCAAGTGTCAGACACTCAACTGACTAAACCACCCAAGTGCCCCTCTTTCCTT
>NW_023270865.1:14095317-14203029 GCF_011800145.1 Mirounga leonina
GTACAGAAATTTTTCACTTATCCCTTGCTCCCACACACTCATGGCCACCCTCACCATCAACATCCTCTGCCAGAGAACTACATAGTTTGTTACAATTGATGAACCTACATTGACACATCATAATTATCCAAAATCCGTAGTTTACATTAAAGTTCACTCTTGGTGTTGTACATTCTATGTGTTTAGACAAAATTTTAATGCCACATAAACCTCATTTATAGTTTCATAGAGTATTTTACTGCAGTAAAAATCAACTGTGCCCCGCCTATTCATCCATTCTACCCTCCAACCCATGGTTACCACTGATCTTTTTATTGTCTCCATAGTTTTGTCTTTTCTAGAATGTTATATAGTAGGAATCATACATGTAGTCTTTTCAAACTGGCTTCTTTAACATAGTAGTATGCATTTAAGATTCCTTCATGTGTTTTCATGACTTAATAGTTCAATACTTTTTAGCACTGAATAATATTCCACTGTTTGGATTCACCATAGTTTATCAATTCACCTACTGAAGGACATCTTGGTTTTTCCAACTTTGGGCAATTATGAGGAAAGCTGCTACAAACATACATTGTGCAGGTTTTTGTGTGGACATGAGTTTTCAACTCCTTTGGGTAAAACCAAAGAGGACAATTTCTGTTTCACAGAGTAAGAGTATGTCTGATTTTGTAAGAAACCATCCATGTCTTCCAAAGTGACTGTACCATTTTGCAATCCTACCTACAATGAATGAGAGTTCCTGTTGCTTCATATTCTCTTCAGTATTTGGTGTTGTCAGTGTGTGAGATTTTAGCCATTTGAATAGATGTATAGTGGTATCTCATTCTTGCTTTAATTTGCAAATTCCCTGGTGACATATGATGTTGAACATCTTTTAATATGTTTACTTGCCATCTGATATCTCTTTAACAAAGTATCTTTTCAGATCTTTTACCCATTTTTAAATTGGGTGGTTCATGTTCTTACTGTTAACTTTTTAACTGTTCTTTGTATATTTGTATATTAGTCTTTTAACAGATATGTGTTTTGCAAAGATTTTCTCTGAATCTCTGGCTTGTCTTCTCTTTTTCTTAACAACATATTTCACAGAGTAGAAGTTTTTAATTTTAAAAAAATCCAACTGATCATTTTTTTCCCTTTGTGGTTTGTGTTTTCTGCATTGTATCTGAAAAGTCATCCTCAAATCCAAAGTTAGCTAGATTTTCTTCTACATATTTTCTAGGAGTTTTATAGCTTTGCATTTTATATTTAGGTTTGTGATCTATTTTGAGTTCAATTTTGTGAAGCATGTAAGATCTGTGTCCAAGTCCTTTTTCTTTCTTCCTTTCTTTCTTTCTTTCTTTCTTTCTTTCTTTCTTTCTTTCTTTCTTTCTTTCTTTCTTTCTTTCTTCTTTCTTTCTTTCCTTCTTTTCTTTCTTTTTTTCTTTTCTTTCTTTCTTCTTTCTTTCTTTCTTTCTTTCTTTGGATGTTCATTGTTCCAACACCATTTGTTGAACAGCCACTTTTTTCTCCTTTGAATCATCTTTCTCTTTTGTCAAAGATTAGTTGACTATGTTTGTGTGGGTCTATTTCTGGACACTCTACTCTATCCCATAGATCTATATATCTGTTCTTCCACCAGTTCCACATTGTCTTGATCATTGTGGTTTTATAATAAATGTTGAAGGTGAGTATGTCAGTCCTCCCACTTTGTTCTCCCCCTTTGATATTGACTTGATTATTGTGGGTCTTTTGCCTTTTCATGTAAACTTTAGAATCAATTTGCTGGGTTTCACAAAAGAACTTCCTAGGATTTTGTTCAGGGTTGTGTTGAATCTATAAATCAATTTGGGAAGAATTCACATCTTGACAATACTGAGTCTTCTTCTCCATCTGCACATAGCATGTCTCCATTTATCTGGATCTACAGTTAATTTTTACAATTGATTTTGTAACATGTAGTTTCACAAAATTAAGTTTCAGAATTTTCTTAGGTATATATTTGGTCTTTTAAATATTTAGTTTAATGTTCGGGGTTTTTTATTTTATGAATATTCTATTGAATAAATTTTGTGTGTGTGTGAGTCTGTTCCATTGCTTTGGTTTTATCTTTTTGGACTTTTATTAAATGTATGATGATCCTTTTGTCTAACTTCTGTATCTATTACTTACCTTGAATCCATCTTTATTCCTCTCCATTTATTTTTAAATTTTAGAAGTGATTCTTCTCATCTTCTATAACTAAGACAGTATCCATTATATTTTTTGTTCTTGTGTTTTTTCTAGTTTTATCTTGCTTTCTGATTTTTTTTTCCTTTTCTTTTTCTTTTTCCCTGAATTTTGTGTCCCCTCTTCTGAGCTCATGCTTTAGACCAATCTCCTGATTTTGAGGTTTTAAAAAATATGAATTAAGTTATTCTTTCATGGTTTCCATTACTTTTTAATGCCTTTAGTCCATTTTGAAATTTAAGTCACAATTTTGGGGGGACTTTGTCTTTTTGAAACCTATAAGGACTTTATTATGCCCCATATTTGTATGTAGAATTTGATTGCGATTACTTTCATTAAGTATTTTAAGTGAAATAAGTTTTTCTGTATCTTTAGAATGGAGATAAAGGGCAAAATAACTTTTCCACTTTTATTGTTTTAGAACTCTCTTGTATCGTTTTCACTAAGCGAGCAAAAAATAAAAAATGTGTACTCTTTCCTTCTGAGATCTGCCTTCTTTCCTTCCTCCCCTTTGTAATTTTTTGTTTCTTTGGATATTATAGATATCATTTTCCCTTCAATGCCTGGCTTTGTTTTGGAAGAAAGCTTCAGATTGTTAGTTTCAAAAGTGTTTGGATCCCAGCGCGCTTTCAGAATTTACTATGATCCTTTTGCATTCCATTTGTTAATTGGGATCTCTTAAAGCCATTTCAGAGAAGAGAAGTCTGTGTGTTTAGCGGAGGAAGACTTCTTTTCTTATCCAACAGATACCTCTTTGCTTTTCCATGCTTCCCCATACACATGCACTCACAGCACATGGGCCTTGTAGCTGCCTTGCTTTGACCCTAGCCACCTATACATTGCCACTAAAATTTACTGGAGGTGTCATGTTTGGGTTTGTTGATCGTGCTATCCTACTGGTTCTGCTTATTTTTTATTAGAGGAGTAAGAAGTTTCAGAAACTATGCCGGTCTTGTCACCATCTTCCCAGAATTGATTCATAGCCTTTGTAATATTTTCTGAATGCTACATGGCTCAAACTGGGTCACTCCCTCACTACACTCTCCTTTTTTTTTTTTTTCAGAATACACCATTGTTTATTTTCATTCAACAAACATTTACTGAGTGCCAGGCACTTTTTAGGCACAGGAGATTTAGAAGAAAACAAAATTCATAAAGCTTAAGTTTTAATTGTGGGTGATTAAAAAAAAACAAAATAAACACCTGCATAATATGTCAGAGAGTGGTAAGTGCTATGAAGAAAAAAAAAATTAAATTATGTATATGCAGAATCAAGAACACAGAAAAAAGGTAGGCTTGTTATTCTAAATAGGGGAGGCAGGATAGATCTCCCTGATAGTTTCATATTTTAAAAGAGAATTGAAAGAAGTGAGAGAATGAGATCTGTGGCTCCCTGGCTGCACAATGAGTGAAAATTGCAGACAGAAGAAACAGTAAGCCAAGAGACCCTGAGGCTAGTGCATTCTTGAGGAACAGTAAAAGAGCAAAATCTCCAGTATGGATGAAGAGGAGGGTGGGAGAGTCAGAGTGTGGGAGGAAAAGCCAGAGATGTCAGTGTGTAAATCATGCAAGGTCTTGCAGATTATTACAAGTTTGGATTCTTTGCTGAGTAAGATAGGAAGCTACTGTAGAGTTTTGTGCAGTTTAATAACACTTTCTGGCTAATGTGTTAAAAAAAAAAAAAAAAGGATGATCAGTTCTTGAGAGAGTACACTTCGGGAGGCAAAACAGAAGCAATGCAGAGTAAGGAGACCAGTTATCCATCCGCAGCAATAAACCGGCTGGAAGGTGATAAAACTTGCATGAGGGTGGAGGGGAACTTGGAGTGATGATAAGGAGCAGCGAGAATCTAGATTATGTTTTGAGGGTAGCAAGTTTAAGGTAGTGATCTTGATCTCAGACAGTAGAGCTGAGTGTTGTACCTTCATATCCAAAACCCACATGGAAGTCTGTGTCAGTTACAGACACACGATTCCAGTGCTTGTTTTGGTGTTCATCTGAATCATTGAATAGCTCCAAAAAATACAATAATCATAATCTTTACCTTGCATTCAGAATGAATTTAAAAGACAAATAAATCACTATGCAGCAACCCTTCTCATACTCCTGTTTGTTTCCCTCTCAGATACCGCTCATATAATGCTCAGGAGCCGCCAAGTTCCTACCTCTCTGAAGGTTTTTCAGCCATTCCTAGCTCCACCTTGTTCTCTACTTTCCTTTTGCTCTCCCTGTCAGGCTCTTCACTGGGCAAAAAGATCCAGCTTCGTTCACTCGGCTTTCCCTCTCACGCCGGCCTTTTTACCTCTGGCTTCCTCTCTCTCTGCTGATGCTGCATTTCTGCAACGCCAAAGAGAGTTCACTCTGGAAGGTCACCCCAAGGGGAGGTGGGGGAAAGGGAACACGTGCACAGAGGAAAAGCGAGAAAGCCCAGTGAGATAACCCGCTTTGTGCTGTGGCTGGAGGTAGAGTGGGAATATTACATACGAATCACCTCCTTTCTTTCTAATGTATCTTGGCATTCTTTCTGCGACACACAGAAATCATTTGTGAGAGCATTGTAACAACTTGAGAAATCAAAAAGCATTTTTGCTTCCTCAAAACCATCCCACATATGGACTAATGTGGGGGGGGGAGAATGAGATTCCGGAGTGCTATGTCAAGGACTCGTGGGAAATAGGGATCAAAAAAGATGAAGGACTATATGTAACTTTAAAGTACTGACACCTCTATTGGCCCTTCACGCTGCTCCCACCAGCCATGTATTGCCCGCGTTATTAACAAGTTCCAAGATGAGCGGACAGATAGTTTTAGGGGAGGAATGAGAGGGAACAGGATTGCATCTCTGTCCTTCAGATTCTCTCAGGCCAAACCTTAGGAAGGACAAAGAAATTAGGAAAAATGAGAGGATTCTTTTTGAAGGCAAGGGTCTCCACATAGAGAATCCTACTTTTCTCTGGTAAAATGTTGAAAGCAGGGACCACAGTTAAGTATTTCATGACAGTGAGACATGAGAAAAATGTTGCAGCCTTTTCCTAGGAAGGGCATGCTGGCAACTGCTCTGTGAACTGCGGAAAGGGAAGGAGCTAGTGTTCTGACCGAGGCCTAGCGGAGGGGAAGAGTAAATTTCACCAATGACGGGAATGTGGCTTATCCTGCAGGATGGTGTCACTTATCTGAAAGTAGACAGCCTGGGACGCACACATCCGAGTTCAGCCCCTTCTGTACAACCTTCTTCAAAGCCTAACTACGTTCACTTGCTGTCAGCTACAAGAAAGGTTGTCAAATGTGATTTCTAGATGGGCAGTTGATGTATGAGTTTAACTCCTGGGTCCTCTTTCTTAAGGGATAAGAGGACAATGGATAATAATGAGAATTTTAGCCATGTCTCCCACAAATAGGATTAGACAGAGAGAACCTGATACATCTGAATGCACTTATTTATTCTATTGCTTAACTCACATCATGTTGCGAATTCAGAATCATGAGGTATGTTTAGCTTAGGAAGAAGTAAACTAATTTTTTGCACATGAGGCAATATATGTGAAATACAGTCCCAGATAGACCTTTAACAGGATACATATTCTAATCCAGGTGTGTGACTTGTTTATACAAGGGCATCTCTGAAATTTCTCCTTTCAGGGGGAAAAAAGATTTCTTTAACCTTCGTAAAATATCGGAGGTCACCTAAGCAGGTATCCAGCTAAAGTTCTCATTTATACTAATCATGGAAGCCTGCTGGGAAGAATTTGAATGTGTCTACAAATGGGGTCCAAGACTATAATGGTATTACCAGTGGAATGGGAAGGGGATTAAATGGAATCAAAGAAGAGAAAATGGAATCCCAGTGAAAAGCTTCTGTGATGAGCTGGGTACTTAAAGAGAAAGGTCTGTCCTTTTTAGTCAGAAAGGTGAGTTTAAGATGTGAAGAGGCAGATGATGGGAGAAACTCCAATCATTGAAGGCAAGTGTCTTGGGCCGCCAGAAAGCAAAAGGGAGTCATTGCTTCCATGTGAGAATTGCTGGCAGTATTAAAGCCTGGTGGTGCAGAGCTGTCGGGAGAAATGAGAGCAAGAGACAAAGCTGGGACCTCCTATCGTCCACCTTGGACTGGATTGATTCATCCTGACTTATAGGTGGGGGTTTCCTCATAAATATTTGAGCTGGGAGATTGAGTTCTAATATAATGACTCTGCCCCACAAATTTGCCATAGTTTCAAGTTCCATCTGGATTGTCACTCCACCATCTCTAGGAGGTTGTGCTCACTCACACTGTCATTCCACATCTACATGACAGGAATCAGGAAAGGGCTACTGCACAGGCCTATGCAGCTAAAAATGTTGTCATTAGGGAAATCTCTTCCCCAAATGCAAATATCCAGCAGCAGAACAGAGAAACAGAAATCAATATCCATTCAGTAGAATAAAATAGTCTATATCTCTAAAAGAATAATACCATGAGGAAGTTTCATATTTTCTTCTTAGTGAAATAAATAGAAGATATAAAGCATTCTGCAAAGTAAGAACTAGAGTGCTGGAAACAAAGAGAAAGAAGGGGGTGGGGGAGAGGGAGAGAGAGATTGGTGTAAATGTAATTGAAGGTTGAAGCTGGATGGTGGGGTTCTAGATACACACAGCCTCTGCTTTTTGAAAGTTTGCTCTAAGATACTTGACTTTTGCTGAAGACCTATATTAGTACCTATTTTCACTACCTAGAAAGAAATCTGAAAGGGGTTTTTGCTTTTACTGAAAAAGGCAAAAAGCAAAGATTGTGTCCAGTGTTGGTTTTGCAGGGAGCCTAGCAAAGGCAGCACACACAGAGCACCTAGCCCGGGACCTAGCATGCAGAGTGTTTCCCCACTCCCCCCCCAACCCCCGCCCACCACCACCAGGCTCAGGCTCAGCATCTAGCCCCATAGCTTTGAATTGGGTCTGTGAGCATCTGGGCTTTATCTTGATGTATTTTGCACTTCCATTAGCAAGATGCATCTTAAGGTATCAGAAAAACCTAAGAAAGGTGATTTTTGGGGGCCTGGGTATGCTCAAAAGTTTTTCAAATAATTGCTTCTTTGCTTTATGATATTTCAGCCAAATTCAATGTTTCATAGAAATGTTCTACTTTTGGATAGTGAGGGCAACCTGTATATATAATTTTTATTTTTTCTCTTTCTGTGAGAATGAAATTGTGTTTCTTTTATACTGAGGATAACCAATGAATGCTTCTTTAAAACTTCTACTTCAGCCTTTCCCCAAGATATTTGTTTAAAAGACAACATTTTTAACATGGAACTGGAATTTTATTTTAACATGTCCTCACCATCCTGTTTCTTCATTTGTTGGCTCAGAGGTAATAAGATATGAATATTTCATGGCAATCTTTTTGGGCAATTTTTATATATGGAACAGCTTCCCTGCCTGATCACTTGACATCTTATAATTTTGGACATTATAACAATTATAGGACACTTTTGAAAAATCTCACTAAAGTATACATATCTTATATGCTTGCCAAAAATAAATAAATGAATAAAATGAGAGAGAAAAGGAAGAGATACATGAAGATCAAAGTCAAATAAGGATACCTAAATTAGAGAGACCTTAATTCAATTTTCACAGCTGTGATTACACTGGCAGAAGCTGAGTGATTTAAATGTTCAGGATGCATTGAGATATTTGTAGAATTCAAGTGCTTTTGTCTTGAACTCACACACATAGCGACCTTACGCCATTTTTTCCCCTCTGATTAGGGAGGGCATGAGTATCTCACTAATAGAAATATGGTCTGAAAGAGTACCCTAAGTAATAGATAATTCCCATGCTGCCCAAATGCTTAAGTGAATTTGAGGCATGTGTTCAGCTTGAAAGCCATTTGGATAGAGCAACCAACCACACACAATTGCTAAGACATTACACAAGGGAAAACACAGAAAATGAAATTGTTGGCGAAGATAATTACTGTGAGTGCAGTCTGAGAGCAGGATGCTTTATGCAATACCACTCTGTCTATTGTGAGCCAGTAAAGAAAAGACGTTGTGCTTTAGTTTAAATATGGAACAAAGAGACAATAGTATAAGACTCCTCTGAGTGAGGTAATAAAAGTGTAAAGGTCTTTTTTTCTACTAAGGTCACCAGGAAGTTATAACCTGAGAGAACTGGCTCAGTGGGCAGAGTAGTACGTGTTGAAAGGGTGTTAATCCTGTGGTTTAGGATGGCGTTGTTTTGTACTAGGTGATACTATTGTGCTTCCTGGGGAAGTGCCTTTCAATTGCCTGAGACAAGAGCAATGGAGAAGGTAATATAGCAGCATGAAAAATATTGAATATGACAAAAAATACAGATAAAATTGTACATTTAAAAATGATGGCATAGTTTTCAATATGGTGGAAAATGAGGAGATAAAGTTGAATGAATGCTGAAAATAGAGGTAGTCATGGGTATTACATTCAGAATGTATCTATTATGAGAATTCCAGTTAAAATGAGCTAGTGTGCAAGATAAAAATAATCTAGCAGAGATATTCTAAAACAAGGTACAAACATTTGAAAAAAAAATACCAGACATATAAATCCTGATTGATAAAAGATATTTGGGTTTTATAAAAAAATAGATTAAAAATCTATGTCCAGTTTAGATCAGCTGTCTGAAGTAAAATATTAGGAGGTCAACAATGAAAAACAATGAAATAGAGAATCCAAGATCCTGCATAGAAAAGAGGAGCATTTAAGGGTAGCATTGGGGTTACCATGATTCATAAAGAAATAATCTTATAAATAAATAAATTTTTAAAAGATAAAAGTAGGACATTAACCCATCCCTCTATTTTGAAATTCTATAATCTACAGTTAATTGTAAAATGAGGGAGGTTTTTTGTTTTGTTGTTTTGCTATCATGCGAGTTGATTTGTAAGTGGGAAAAGTGGAAAGGGCTCATCATATGGATAGAAGATGTTCTGGTGCAATATTATTATTTTTTTTAGTTCCCCATGGCCCTATAGTGTTGAACTGCAATGGTATGGCCTAATGGGTTCTTTTTGTTTTTGAATCCCAGTAAATAATTATTTCCAAATATCTTTTTAATCCACCTCCTGTTTTCTGCTGCCTCATCCCAATGATCTCCATTCAACATGCAGTCCAAATCTCTAGTCAAAAGCCAAGAGCCCATTTATCTTAATTCTCATATTCATCAGTGAGTTTTTTTTTTCCCCTACCATTATTTGGTTTCCCACTAGAGTAGACACAGTTGAATGTTAATTTTAGAGTTGGCTTGGGACCTAGGTTCAGAAAAGCTGATGGGTACATCTTTCTTCACTACCAAAATCCAACTAAAATGAAAGAAGTATAAGAATAAGAGATAATCCATAGCCACTAGACAACCTTTATGGATACTATTAGGGGACCTAAAAAGGGAAGATGTCCAAAAGATGGAGAGAAAAAAAGAGAATTGAATTGCTGAACTCGTAATCTGCAGAAAATATGAGATATGTATGTATATACAGGAAAACCCTTAGACAGAGACAGCAAAAACTGGAATAAATATCCCATGGGCAAGAGAGAAGGATTATGACCAAGGATTTCAGAATGGGTGTTTCAGAGTCCAGTCTCAGAGGCTAAGCATTAGTGTCTGCCATCAATAAGACTGTAAGAGCAGATTTATAAATGAAGTAAGTTGACTGCTACTTCTAACATGAGAAATGGAAGCCAGAAAGAGAAACAGAGGAATGTCCCCAGGAAATTTCCTATAACAACAATCAAGGAGCACATCCTTCACTGAAAGCCAGATCCCTGCTAACTTAGAGAGATCCTGACCAGTCTCACAGGCCAGTCTGCTTTCTCTAACCAGGCCTCTGAAACCAACAGTGGGTTGGACCACTAGGTAACACCAAGACTGTAGCAGGTGAGGAAGCCCATCCCATTTACCAATACTGATTTAGACTCTCACATAAACACATTCACAGTTCATCAAGAGTCAAAGACTATTTGAGGAGAATAAGTAATAAAGTAAAGGTATGAAAAGAGGTACTGCAAGAAATAAGAAAAAAAACCTTTTAAAAATCTGTTCCTTCAGCTAGAAGAAACTTGAGTTCTACCTAGTATAGTTCTAAAATGAGAAAAGTTGCTAAAAATAAACAATTGTAACATTAATCACAACAAATACTAGAACTACTAACTCGAAATGCTCAAGACCTGAACAGATATAAGAGAAGGATTAATTATCATGATGATAAAGTTAATTTGCCTAGAACTAAATTTTAAAAAATGAATAAAACCACCCCCAAAATAAAACACATATAAGAGAAGGGGGGGGTGGGAAGAGAGAGAGAAAAGAGAGAGAAAGAGAGAGCAATCATGTATCCAGAAACCACCATGTTTACTTAATATTAATTCCAAGAAATAGAGAACAAAGAATGAGAGAGAGCAATAATCAAAGAAGTACCTTTAAATTCTCTAAATAAAAATGACTCATGCTTCATATTCAAAGGCCTCACATGATGTCTTCCAAGAGTCTTAGCCTTTCCCCAACAGGTTTTTGGTGTCTGGAGAATTTGGCAGGGGTAGGTTATCCAGTTTTCCCTGAGGGAAGTCCTTTGCTGCCTGTGTTGGGAGAGAGCTGAAGCAGATGTTGTGCAGACAACCTATTAGCTCTCCATTTCCTGCTCCCTCTGTCTGGAGGGTCTTTGATGCTTGTTGGTCAACGAGGATAAGCTTCTCCCTCTCCATCCTTCGCTGCATCTGTGCCCACAATACTGCCTTAACCATGTTCTGTCACCTCATTCTGAGTGTGCTTGTGTCTATTCTTCTAAGAGATTTATTCAACAAACTTTCTGGAAAAAGAGACAAAGAGACCAAACTGTGATGTGTCCTATTTGGAAAGCTTGTTCATACCTAATCATGATACAACAAAATGTGCTGTTGGAAACCGAAGGCAATGAATCAGAGGCCACTGCTTCTACCTCAAAAACTCAGTGGTTAAAAGACATACACTTTGGGAACATATAAACTTTGGGGAAAATCCTCTCAATATATCAGGAAAAAATCCCTCAAATCAACAATGTTTGTGTTTTCAGTCAGGGTTGTAGAAATGAAAAGGATAGAAATTATATAGAAATAAATGAGCTTCTGCAGTGTGCTTTATCAGAGTATACTGTATTCATGAGAAATATATTAAAACTTACGAATTTTGTTACCGTTTCATTTAAATCCTTCATTTTTCCTCTTTTTCCAAAAGCATAACAATTTCATAGATAGCTTATGTGCTGGGGTATAAAATACATTTGAGAATTTTGCTTCATTTTACTAAGACTTTTAAAGACTGAACGTAATTAATAAAACATTAAAGCCATTGATAAAAGGGTCAAATACAATAGAACTAAAGTTTGTTTTTAAATCTCTGAGTGATGAGACCTCTACACTGCCCACATCTAACTATAATATCCAGTTTGCATTTTCATCTTATTTCCAGTATCATAAAATTTCTTATTGAATATTTTGATGAATAGAGAGGGAACACAAGCAGGAGGAGTGTGAGAGGGAGAAGCAGGCTTCCCGCCGAGCAGGGAGCCCGATGCGGGGCTCGATCCCAGGACACTGGGATCAGGACCTGAGCTGAAGGCAGACACCTAATGACTGAGCCACCCAGGTGCCCCGGAGGTAAGCCCTTTTGATCAGATCAACAAATCTCCTTTTTAAACACTTCTGTGCAGGAGATTCTCTCTCTGACATATATCATGATCTAGAATATCAAATCTTGTTTCATGAAACCTACAAACATTATCCATGTGTTCCCTATATTCTCTTTTAGTTTTCACCAGGAAAAATAAAAGAAAGAAAATTCTGCCTGTATGTCTAGTCTTCTGGTTTTTGAGAATAACCCTAAAAATATATACACTCTCCCTCCTGCCCCACCCCCATCCATCCAGGGGACTCAAACATATATTAATTGGTAACTTTCCTGACTCAGCCCAAAGTCCTCATGATGATTCATGTGTGCTGCAGAAAGTTTTCCTGCTACTCATGTCTAATCAGCAGAGTCTTGTATCCATGGTCTTCAGAGGGTGTCATTAAACCCTGCTCTCACAAGCCTGGGGACAGGGAAGTGGCAAAAAGAAGTGCAGTTGTACCATTTCCCAGAAGTTGCAGCTTTCCACAGAACCTTGGAGGCATCTGGACAAAATAGTTGTTACGAGTGATGAGACATTCAAGGAAGATTTTGAAAGAAATGCCTCTTCATTTATGTGAATGAAACATTACTGGTCAACCCCTGTGATTCATAGAAAAGGCAAACAAAAAGTGTACCTTTTTCACCTGCAAACTTCCCAGTCTATCCGCATTTCATGCCATGAGCTACCCACCCCCTGGAGAGCTTGCCTTTTCTTCCTCCTGCTGTCTGTCTAGTTTTGAAGTGGAGATTTTTTTTTTTAAGATTTTATTTATTTAGAGAGAATGAGCATGAGTGGGGGAGGGGCAGAGGCAGAGGGAGAAAGAATCTCAAGCAGACTCCACACTGAGCGCACAGTCCATATCGGACTCAATCTCAGGACCCTGAGATCATGACCTTCACTGAAATCAAGAGTTTCACCGTTAACTGACTGAACCACCCAAGCACCCTTGGAGTGGAGTTTGTTTTTGTTTTTTTTTTTTTTTACAAGAATGTCCTCTTCCAATGAGGCTTCCCCCTCTAGACTGTTTGCTGAACCAAGAATTGTATTCCTACACAAAACCTACTGTCTTGGGAAAGATTTTTATGTGATTTGTATGGTTTCATATGTATGCAGATTCTGCTCTTTTTGACTTTATTTCTATTCCATTTCCTTCTTATAAACAACACCATTTCTTAAACTGATTTTGGTTACCTACATCTCCAAAGGATTCTTTTTTCTTCTTTCCTTCTCTTAATCAAGAATTTAAAACTGAAAAGAAACCTAGAAACCACCCAAACTTATTCATTTTGAAGAAATTGAAGGGTAGGAAGGTGAAATGACTTGCCCAAAGTAACCCAGCTAAGTGGTGGAAATTGGAGGAGAGTGCAGGTTTGGTGTAGACTCAGGTCTCACTATTCTTTAACTATTAAGTAGTGTCTTATGGATTCTTTTGTTAAAACAGTCAAAAGGAGCACCTGGGTGGCTCAGTCAATTAAGCCTCCAACTCTTGATTTCAGATTAGGTCATGATCTCAGTGTTAGGGGATTGAGCCCCTCATTGGGCTCCGTGGTCAGGAGGGAGTCTGCTTGTCCCTCTCTCTGCTCCTCCTCCCCCCACTCATGCTCTCTCTCTTTCAAATAAATAAATAAATAAATAAATAAATAAATAAATAAATAAATAAAATATTTAAAAAAAACATTTTTGTCTAGAAAGTCTAGACAAAATGTTTAGAAACCTTTTACTTTCCAATTCACAGAGGATGAAGGGGTGACCATAAAAACTTCTCGTCTTAGAGCCGCTCAAAATTCCTGGGCTAGTTTAGGTGAAACAACAACAACAACAAGCAGCAAATATTATTACAGACAAGAAAATTTGCTCACAGTATATACTTCTTCAATCCAGATAAAAACTGCAGTAACTGTGGACTTCCCTACCAAGGTGAAATATTACATAATCTGTACCTGCTCAACAGATCTTTTTGAAAACGGCAGAGGGGATTCTTGAGAGAGCTGTCCTTAGTAAACCATCTTATTGTCAGTACTGCACCTCATCCTCTACTCATTTCTTAAGAGCATCTATCTTCAATAGTTAGTACCTACCTAGTAACAGTTCCAGTCTCTTTCAGCAAATATCACAACTTTTGAGAATAAAATGTCCACATAATCCACTCTTCCCTTTTACCATTGGCATTTGCTTCTGGTATTCTGTATGCATTTGTGGAGAAATCCATTGCTTCTCAATGGGTATTGTATCCCTTGCCTTGGGACTCTTGTATTTGTCATGGATTTATCCATTTTTGTGGAATGATTTTCATGTAGGATAGAATCATAAGGCAGTGGTTTTCAGAAATTTTCTTATCCTCATGGCAAGCATTTTGTTTATTCATTCTTTCAGCACATAGTTGTTGAGTACGCATTGCCATGGCTTGTGGCAGATGCTTGAGAGAGAGAGAGAGAGAGAGAGAGATGCAAGAATGACAATGCCCCTGACTTTCTGTAGCTTTCAATATCTTACAGAGATAAATATTTAAGAGTAACTAATTAATATAATAGGAGAAATAAAAAGTGTTAATAAGGAATACAGTGGTGATAATTTACTTAGTTTCAGAAAAATTGACCTAGACGGCATGGTTTCTTAGCACACTACTGGGTCGTGTGTGTGTGTGTGTGTGTGTGTGTTTCATGAATAAGTTATCAACTTAAAATTTGGGAAAAATTGGATCCACGTCATCAAACATAAACAGTCGGCTGTAACAGACCCATTGTGGTATTTGGTATTCTAAATATCTACTTTGCCCTTAAAGAAACCAAAGTTCAAAGAAGTCCAGGTTAAAGGTTAAGAAAATTAAAAAAGAAAAAAAGCCACTGTTGCTGGAATCAACATTTCAACTCAGATTTTTGGCCTCAATGCTCATGTTCTTTCCAATAGATCCTGCAGATCCTGCAGCCATAGTTTAGACGTGATGCTACTCAAGTTCACAGAAAACTTGTAAGTTGCTCAATGTAGCACAGCTAATAAGTGAAAAAGCCAGAAGCAACTACATAGAAAAAGTGCTTTTTCTACTAAAACCAAATCCCCATCATTTCCAGGTTCACTGAGGGTCCAATCTTCCTATTTCGTCAGCTGTTGTCCAGCCAACTCTATCTTCCTAAGGAATATTATTTTCTGTAGCTAACCACAACCTCCCAAGTTCCTCCTTCCAACTCTAATGTTCCCTTGTTTTGTTAAGTTTCTGAAGAATCTTTATTCTATGCCAGAATCACATCCCAAGAGAAAAACATCCTTCCTAATTAACCTCTTCTATACTGTTAAAAGAAAAAAGGAGCTAGTAAAGATCAGGATGCCTCTATTAATATTTACATCCATTCATTATTTCTTAAATAATTATGTCTAGCGCTCATGAGGAACTGTTCCAGGCACTGGGGAAATGGTGATGAACAGACAGTGTTTCTGTTCTATAGGGACTCACTTTATAGCAGGGGAGGGGAGACAGTAGAGAAACAATAAAAAGATTTTTGAAAGAGAATGTATTCTTGGAATAAAGAAGTCAGGATGTGGGGAAAGAACATGATGATGAGAGCAAGGGGAATGGAAATGGAATGCATTTGGGTGGTCAAGGGAGGCCTTATTAATGTGGACCTATGTGACTTAGGCCTGAATATAATAGATGTTGCCACCTCTGGATGCCAGCCCAACATCCTGACCTCTCTTCTTCCACACTCTGGCTGTGTTTACGTGCTATGAGATTGTGTGCCATAGGGGTCCAACCCATCTGCAGCGGATAAATATAACTTAGTTGAAGCAAATGCCTTCTCACATACCACAAAGAGCCTTCAACAATGAGATGTAAAGGGGCATCTCCTGAGGGCTTTTCCAGAACATTTTCTCCATTGCTGGAAGGGGAGGCATGCTCTGACACTCAGCTGTGTCAGCAGGCCACATCTGGAGAAGCTCCATCCACCTGTGAACGTGAGGGGCTGCTTACAGATTAGATAAACGAGTGGACAGATAGAAAAAAACACCAGCCCTGATGACATCGTTAAGCACTGAACCAACAGAAGAGTCTATATCTGGATTTCTTGCTATAGAAGAAATAAACCTCTCCTTGCTCAAATCTTTGTGATTAAAACACCCTAACTGACACAGAAATGATACAATGGTATGAGTGTGTATGTGTATTTTTGTGAACACATGGGAAGTGATGTCCCTTATGGTGGGCAGTCATTACTCTATTATCTACCAACTACAAACATTTCTTAGGGTAGATAGACAGCATGGTATGAGAGAGAGCTAGCAGTAGAGAAGTCCTGGAAAAGAATTAGAATATTCAGACGATGTGAAGTGATTGGAGCTACATGACTAAGGAAAACATTAGTAGATGATGCTCGCTAAAATTATGTGATCTGGTTTATAATATCTTATGTAAGAAAGCATCATGAATCTGGACAATCTCTTTGGGTCAAACAGGGACTCTTTGCCCATATTAGGTAGATTACTTAATTAGTGGTTATTTGCAAGGCTTCAGCAATTAATTTCCATAAGTTTAGTGGGACTACGCCATATTCATGATTTTATTTCTTTAAAATATGTATGTTTAAAAATAATTTTGTTTAGGATACATACATACATAAGGAACACCAGGAACTCTAAATTCCACTCCTATAAAATCTCTGATACCACCAATGACAAGCCCATTACACCAATCACTTCTGTTTCCAAAGCTGAGGCCTATTTCTAATCAAGGCCGATGGCAGCTTTTCGAACAGCATCTGAGAACATTCCCTGAGCCTCCTCCCTCTGTCTGGAGAGCGACAGCAACCTTCTCATGATTAAGAATGCTACTCAACACCTGAAAATAGGGGTATTTATGCCATCTACTGGAGTTTTTCTAAAAATGCTTTTTCAAATATCAGACATTCTCTTCTACAAATTCAGAAATGTAGGCTATTTTGATTTCTACTCAGAGTACTGAGACCCCTTCAACTTCTCTGAAAATTTGAGAACTATCTCATCGCTCTCATGTTATGGATGCACAGCTCCGCCTTCTTTATATCAGTGCAACTAGATATTATGAGATGGCAGAGGGCCATCATTATATCGTTTTCAAAATGGGGATATACCTAATTATTCAGGTGTCACTTGCTTTTTGTCAGTGTTAAAATGGTTCCCCATGAAGTCATGTATCTTATACCTTACATTACCTTTTGATACAAAGAAGTTTACTATGATTAAATAAAATGTTACTTCCTCTGTTTGTAAGTCTGACTCTCCATATACCTGATCTTTATGGCTGTATAAGCGTCAATTATGGTCTCCTAGCTTGAAGATTTCCAGTATAATATGATCTTTTCACCAGTCTTTGTAAAAAAAAAAAAAACAGCAACAACAAAAACAAACAAACAAAAACTCCTTTCCATCAAGTGAGAGAAAAAAAAAAAGGTCTTTTTATGGGTCTCTTTTTTCTTAAAGTTTAGACCAGATATTCTAGACATCATGTACTTTTGTTTTAAATAAAGACAGTATGGATCTGATATAAATATTATATGTTGTATTCTGATACATATTATACATATTTTAAGATCTTTACTATGTGAAAGACACTGTCAATAGAAGGAAAAGACAATCCATAGCTGAGCTTTACGAATCACCTTTCTCACAGAAGATTTGTATCCAGAATAAAGAACACCAAAAAGCAACAACAAGGAAATGAACAAACCACCCCAAAATAAACAAACTATCTAAAAAGAAACTTTGTCAAAGAAGGTGTACTGATGGTAAAAAGGCATATGAAGGATGTTCCAAATCATCAGCCATGGGGTGAATGCAAATGAAAACTACAGTGGTATTCCAATACACACTCAGTAGAATGTCCAATTAAAAAAACACTGACAATGATGAAGTGATGGTGAAGGTTAAGAGCACCTGGACTTCTCTCATATTGATGCTGGGAATACAAAATGGCACAGCCATTTTGTGGAAAACAAGATGGTAATTCATCATACAGTTAAACATACATTCTCATATTACCTAGCAATTCTACACATGGGTATTTACCCAAGAGAAATGAAAATTTATGTTTACATAAAAAATTACATGCACATGTTTATAGCAACATTATTCATAGTCAATAAAAACTGGATAAAAGTCAAGATGCTTTTCTGGTGAACGGATAAACAAACTTTATAAGTACATCCATACAATGAAATCTGAGTCAGCAATAAAGAGAAATGACTTATTGATTCACCAAAGAATTCATCTAAATTCATTTTGCTATGTGAAAGAAACAGGCCCAAGAGCTACATATTGCTTGATTCAATTTATATAACTTTCTGGAGAAGGAAAACTAAAGGAGCAGAAAAGAGATCAGTGGATGCCAGGGGTGGGAATGGGGCTTGATTAAATATGAGCAGTGGGAGGGAATATTAAAACCAACAGAACATCACAAAGAGTGAATTTTACTATATGCAAAGTTTAAAAAAAAATCAACCAGGATATGGGAAGAATGTAAAATGGAATACAAATATATGACATTGAAAAAAACAAAAACATGAGACCACTGAGAGTAGCGAAGAAAATAACTAACCTAAATACTTTGGAAATCAGAATTTTGACTGAATACTCTAGGATTAAAGAAAAAAATGCACTGCACATGAAATCTATATTTGGGTTCATAAATCTGTTTTTCTCAGGAGTATGGGTATAGGAATACTGAAAATACTTTTTGCATATACTAGGATCTAATAAATAAGTGAATATATTATATATATTGAGGGTCAGATTTCTTACCGTTAGAACAGATACAGGTGAAGAAAGGGAAAGGCTATAATTAACGCTGTGTAGGAATGGAATCAGAGGTATTATTATAAGCCTATGCTTTTTAAAGTTAGATGGTGGATGGATGGTTAGATGATAGATAGATAGTTAGATAAATAGATAGATAGATAGATAGATAGATAGATAGATAGATAGATAGATAATAGATAATGCCTGTGTAGGCACTGGTTGGTACAGACACATATATTGATGTATATAGACCTCAGCAGATATTCAATGACATTATATTAGCAATGAGCATACTTAAAGCCCAGATGTTTGTTTCTATTCTCCAATTAAAGGAACTGGGATTGCTTGAAGAAGTGGTTGATTGATTCCAGGGCTGGTACAGAGTAAATGCCTGGAATAAGATGTAGTTCTGGAAAGTAAGAAATTACTCAAATAAATACATAAATAAATAAATAAATAAATAAATAGTGTTAACTATAGGAGGTGATGGATATGTTAATTATCTTGATCTCGGTAATCATTTCATAATATAAATGTACATCAAATTACCACATTGTACACTTTAAACATATACAATTATATTTGTCAGTTATCATCAATAGAATAAGAAAAGAAAAGAGGCATGGGAAATATGGAAAGGCCATAAGAGCCAACCTGTAACAGCTCCCAGTAACCAAAGCTAGAATAATTTAAGCAACAAAGTCATGATAATATTGGATAAAAGTCACAGAATAAACTAAGCATTTATAAGTTCACATCGATAAAACTATATATTTCAATAACTAAATGAGGAAGAAGGGACAGTTCTTCCTTACAGAAGAACTCGAATTGATAAATGTAGGAAAAAAATAAAGATAATAGAAGAATCACCATTAACACAGCATGGAATTGTTGCAGGCAAATTCTACCAAAGGGTGCTAAAACTGATGGGCAAGACTGTGAGAAGATTCAGATATTTATTACTTATAAAGGGAAAAATAATAATTACCATAGAGAAGCCCAGCAGGCAGCACCTTAAGTGACCAAGATTAATTCCATCAATATGAACATCATGCACTTCCAAATTGATGCACTGAGAAGGACAAATATTTCTATGGTATTCTTGCCAAAAATGCATAATCTTCACCTAAGCTTGAGAAAAAGAAGATTAACCCAAATGGAGGAACGTTCTACGGAATAATGTACTAGATCTCTTCAAAAGTGTCAAGGCCACTAACAATAAGGAAAGACAGAGCACTCTGATGAATTAGAGACTAAGGAGACATGACAAGTAAATGCAATGTACTGGATCCTGGAACCAAGGGTGAAAAAAGTGAAAAAACTAGTGAAAATCCCAATAAGTCTTCAGTTTATTTTATGATACTATATTCATGTTAATTATTTAGTTTTAGTAAAGTTACATTATACAAAATGTTGCTATTAGAGGAGGCTGGATGAAAGATACATGGGAACTTTCTGTACTAATTTTACAATTTTTCTGAAATTCTTGATTATTTCAAAATAAAATTTAAAAATAGTGTAAACTCAAAAAATAAAAATAACAGAATAAAATAAAAATAGTGTAAACTCCTACTTTTTTTAAGGTAGTTGTCTTATCAATATTTAACTACCAGGATGTGTGTGTGTGTGTGCGCTTATTTCAAATTACAAGAGTGTATGTTTTGGGCCATTTTATCTCAATTTTCCTACTTCTGTATTGCAATATTCAGTTTTTATTTAATTTTTTATTTGTCATATTTTATTTTACATTTAAGATATTAATCTTTAACTTCTTTTGATTTGTCTTGATCTTTTGTAAACGTCAATCTGATATATCGGCTTTCTGGAACCAACTTTCCCTTTTATTGATGAATTGGCTTTGTTTTCCACCTCCTTAACATATTTTTACGTATCAATTGGTTATACTATATACCACTATCTTTTGTTATTTTCTTTTTAACTTCTTAAATATGTCAACCTAAATCGAGAGGTAAACCAAGGCAAGTCCAAATTACCAGAAATTGAGTTTTTTGGGGGAATAGAAGAGGAATTGCAATTTGGGAAATGCCTGCAGGCAAGTTCATTGAGGTTTTGGGGTGGCCTGTATTTGTGGGCAAGGAATGCAAAGAGGGGTAAGTCCAGCCAGAGTTCAAATAGTAAGTTCATTGACTTGAGGATGGGGAGAGATTCTTGGTGGATGTTCATTGGTCAGAAGATAAAGCTTTGTCTTTGGTAAATCAGGCATTTATGAGCAATCAGTCTCTCAGTTTTTAAGTTCAGTTCTTCAGAGGGCACATGTGTGGGATTCCTCATTTCCTATCCTCTAGTTCCATTTAAATTGAAATCTTTTCAAAAGTTACAACTATAAATATTCCTGCAAATCATTTATTTTAATCCAGAGTTTTTGATGAATGTAGTGTTATCATATTGTTCTGTTCTAGATAGTTTGTAATTTTATTTTTAGTTAATTTTTAAATCAGGCATAATTTAGGGGTATATTGTTGAAATTCCCAAGTATCTGGCCTTTGTGATTATTTTCTAAGTTTCATATTTGGTTTCTAATTTATGGCACTGTGGTTAGTAAACATGGCTTAAAAGTTTTACCTTAAGGAATATATTAAGATTTTTCTTGGGGTGCCTGGGTGTCTCAGTTGGATAAGCATCTGCCTTTGGCTCAGGTCATGATACCAGGGTCTTGGGATCAAGCCCTGCATTGGGCTCCCTGCTCAGTGGTGGAGTCTGCTTCTCCCTCTCCCTCTGCCTGCCGCTCTGCCTACCTGTGCTCTCTCTCTCTGTCAAATAAATAAATACAATCTTTAAAAACATATTTTTCTTTTTTCACCAATCACACTCTGTCAAATAAATAAATACAATCTTTAAAAACATATTTTTCTTTTTTCACCAATCACATGATCATTTTGGCAAATATTTTCTTTGTATCTGTTAATATATATACAATGCTTTTTAATTAAATTGTTAATTAAATTGTCTATAGTTTGTACTTGATTTTTCTTCCCCTAGAGTTTTATTTAGAGACATTCACAATGATTATTGATTTGTTAGTTTCTAATTCTAGTTTGGTTAGTTTCTGTTTTTCATAGTTTGAGATCATTTTATGTTGTACATGTATAGTTCCATCATTCTTACAACTTCTTGAATTTTTTTTCTAGAACTCAGTTGGCAAAAATTGGCTGGGTATAGAATTTTGGATAATATTTTTAAGAATATATTTTATTTTCAAGTCTTTAAATAAATTATGCTATAGTTTTCTTCCAGACAGTGTTACTATCAGAAGTTAGATGTCAGTTTGGCTCTTGTTCCTTTCTGGGAATTTTTTTTTTTTTTCACTTTGGGAACTCCTAGATTTTTTTTTCCCCCTCCCTTATCCTTTAACCTTGAGGATCTGATATTTGTCAAGGTGCTGCTTGTTTTTAATCTTTATACTTGCTTGACTTTCAGTGTGGACACTTTCAATCTAAGTACTCAAGTATTAATTCTTTGGATTCTTGTTTATGATTTTTAAAAAATTTTTAGTATCTCCCACTTTCTGTTTCTCTTCTTTAATTTTGTCAGGAGGCAGGTGCTAGGACTTGAGAGCGTGCTTTATCTGACTCTTATTCTTGTTTTCTTTTTACCCATCCTTCTCTGTCATTTTGTATTGCATCCTAGGAAAATTACTCAGTTTGATCTTCCAGGTGGTAATTCTTTTTATTCTTATCTATGTATATCATCTGTGAAGCTTTCAAAAATTATCAGCAATGCCTGTGTATATCTACATATTGATATACAATACCTATGCTATTTTTAGTTGGCAGTCTTATCTTGTTTCTTGTCTTCTTATCTTGTTTCACTTATTTTTCTGAAGATATTGTTCCTTTTTTTCTAAAGATTTTATTTATTTATTTGACAGAGAGAGAGACAGCGAGAGAGGGAACACAAGCAGGGGGAGTGGGAGAGGGAGAAGCAGGCTTCCTGCTGAGCAGGGAGCCCGATGCTGGACTCGATCCCAGGACCCTGGGATCATGACCTGAGTCGAAGGCAGATGCTTAACGACTGAGCCACCCAGACGCCCCTAATTGTTCTTGACCTAATGTTTATTTTGTTGGATCTATCGATTTTTTTTAGGGTGGGTTTCCTCCTGCTTGTTGAGCTTCTTGTCCTTATTTGTCATTCCTGGCTTTGCCTAAATAGCTCTTGGTTCTTGGCCACACCCTTAGGTTTCCAGGGAAATTTTCTCTGCTATCTCCTGTGTACAGCCTGGGGGAGTGTTTGGGGGCCACGGTTATTTAAACATCTTCACCTGAGAGGTCATAGTGAGAGCCTATGTTGCGGGAAATACCTCAGGAGCTATGTTTCTGTGTGTGAGTGCTTTTGATATTTCCAGGGTTCACCACACTTCAGGAGCAATGTCCTATCCTTTTATTTATTTTTAATTTTGTGTGTGTGTGTTTCTAAGTTTACTTATTATTTTTTTTTTATTATGTTCAGTTAGCCAGTATATAGTATCCTTTTCACAGTGGTTTCTTTTCCTCTTGTTTCTGTTGCAAGCAGAACCCTCACGGCTTCTTCGTGATCAAGTACAGAAGCTACCAATCACCTTGTTGCATGACCCTGGGCTTCTCCGGTTTTCCGTATCCATCTCCCCTATGCTTGGAAGAGAGGAGATGCTTGCTGTGCTCACCCTTAGTGTCTGTACTCAGCTGTCAATCCTAAGCTGTTAATTCCCTTTCCTGCCAAATTCCACTTTTTAAAAATTATTATTATTATTGTTTATGAGAGAGAGAGCAGGGGAGGGGGTGGTGGGAGCGGAGGAGTAGAGGAAGAGGGACAAGCAGACTCCATGCTCATCCTGGAGTCCCACACTGGGCTCAGTCTCAGCGACCGTGAGATCATGACCTGAGCCGAAATCAAGAGTCCAACACTTAACTGACTGAGCCACCCAAGGGCCCCACAATTCCACTTCTTATTTGCTGCTTTGGATCTCCATGAACATATACATGAGTGGATGTGTTTAGGTGTTTTTTAAGTTACTATTGTCACAGGTCTTCTGGGAATGGAGAACTTCCAGCATGTGTTCAGCTTATCGTCTTGAAGCGAATATTGTTTTCTTGAGTCAAATCAGAAGAAATTGCCATTTTTTTCATAGCTCCAAAGCAACTGAAGTTTAGCAATCTCATATGGTTCTATGTGATAATTTACTAATCATTCCCTTCCTTATAGCATGAATTTTGTGTATGGCTTGCATATCTTACCTTGGTTATGAGGTAGTGAAAATTGGTGCTGCCATTGTATACTACCCACTGTTTAATTTTCTGAAATGGTTATTTGATTCGTCAGCTGAGTAAATTCTTGAAAAAGCACAGCAAAGAACACAACACCAGTTCCTTCCAGCTGTCTTTGTGGATGTGGCCGTTAGATATCCACATTTGGGTGGTGGATTCTCCACAATGAAAACAAGTTTGATAAATGTGGGTAGGGTAACTGTCTATGGTAGAGTATATGGGGTCTAACCCATGCCATCTTCAGGAATGGATCTGCTTCAATTTACCAAATGTCTCAGGCCTATATTTGGGGATCCTATTTTCATGAGATGTTCTAGGACTGCACTAATTATGCACTAAGGCAGGAAAGTTGCCATTCTCTCAACTTGCAAAAATCCTGGATCATCCCAACCAAAGATAATTCCTTTGTCACTTCCTGTAAGTCTTAGAGCATTGCACATACAAGGATCTTAAGATTTTGGTCTCCTTCTCCTACAGCCTTGAGCCCATCTGGCTCATCTGGCTTCTTATCCAAGAAGCTCAGTTTTGGGGAAATTTTCCTAGCTAATGTTGCACATTTCCACTCTGGAGAAGTCCTGTCTCACCCGGCACTCCCTTCCCACATACGGGGAATGTGAGACAACTGTGTACATAGTTTTCACTGGGGCTTGGCTCACTCTCTTCTCCTTTCTGATAACTTCTTTCAGTTTCCCTGGGTCTAACTAAAGATGTGGGACACTGGAGCCTGCGAAGGTCACGCCTAGTAGAGCTTATTCCTCCCTCAGCTCAGAAGATGCAGAGGTCCTGGTTTCAAGACGAGACTTGAAATTAACTGAAAATAACATAGTTACACTGTTTTCTGCAACTTGCAGTGCTGACAAATACATTGCTGATAACAATAGCTTGGGGTTATTGTCACCTTCCCCTTTATCTCTGTTGGCACCAGCTGAATAGTCTAAATAAAATCTTTCCAGATACAGAGAAATTATTTAACTTAGCATCTTAATTTGGAATTTTTAATTTCCTCATAAAACTCACTTGCTGTTTACGTAGAAAATAGCTTCAAGAGCCAGAGCCTCATATTTACAGTTCTCATCGTCAGAAGTGGATTTTCTGATTCTAAAAGAACAACAATACAGCTACTGCTAATACAATGGGGGTAGATCCAGGATTCGTGGAAGCCTGAAGCATATCCAATTTTAGGTGTTCTCCTCAAGGAAAATAATACAAAACAACAATCACAAAGTTAGATTAAAAATGAGCATATTTATTTACAATGAGAAAGGGAATAAGAATTACAACTTTTAAAAAGCTGACAGATTCAAAACATCACTAAATCACAACAATATTTCTATTATTCACTGCCTGACCTCTCCATTCTTTTTTCCTCCAATTCTCGGGCTCGATACTCTTTTATAAATTTCCATATAATAATTAGCATGTGTTATCATACCTGATCACAATTTAATTTTTATGATTGCTAGTTTAGAAAATTTTCTTTCACATCTTTTTTTTTTTTTGAAATGTCATGTATAATTTTAGGATTGCTATTTGAAAGGCTCTCTGTTAGGGTTTTTCCACCTGTGAGCTATTTTCTCATGTGTCGGAGGTTTTATGATTCCCGACGGGAATTCCATTTAATTCTGCTTTGCAATATTCCCATCAAAAAAGACTTTTAAAAATGTCTAGCACTTTCTTTTATGCACCTTATCTTAAAATACATTTCTAAGAGGAGAGAATTTCCATCTTGACTAGGTGTTGTTGAACACCGAATCCACCATTACATTTTTACACTTGCTGATACTGGAGAATTTCTTCCAGGCTGCCTTCTGACTTCATGCACTCCAAGTTTTGTTGCTCCCTCACTGCCCTCATACCTCTGGTGTGCCGGGGTGGTGGGCCATGTTTCATTTCATGGTGCATCCTCTGGGCCAGAGCCTGCAGAGCCCTATGCAAAGTGAGTTGGCACAGGAACTATAGACATGTTCATGGATGCCCTTACACACCGGGAAGGCAAGTGATAAATTATTTCTGCTTAAAGTGACTGTGAACTCCGTACATATAATCTACTAAACGCCAACCAAGTGTACCCTCAAATCAGCCTCTCCTTTGTTGTCATATTTATGGTCATTCCAGTAGCAGTGACCAATGGGGAAGTATGGAAGCAAGTGGGGGTGTTCAAACGGAAGGGGACAACAGTCTTAGTCAAGTGTAGCTAAAATACCGTAAGTACCCTTACACATTTACGAGAAGCTCATGGCCGTATCCCACGCCGCGTGGGTATCTCCCTGGGTACCTTCATGACAGTGCACTTGAGTTAAAGCAAAGTCACCTGGATTGAAAAGTCAGAGGAAAACTTCAGTGTTTTCTCATTCTTGTGGGTTGTGCCTTCCTGTTTTCACTCATCTTTATTTCGCCTCTCAGAAGAGTTGTTTCAGTAAGTTAATCACATAGACTATAAAAATTCAGCCAAAGGGAATGTAATGTGAGTTATTTCTGTAGGCAGCAATTTATACACTTCAAACAACTCTCTTCATATTCTGGAATTCTTACGTACACTGGCAACCCTGTAACAAAGCATGCAGGCGTTTGCTACCAGTGGCCAGGGCTATGGGTAGATTTGGGAAACTCCACATTAAGGCCATGGCATGAATAGATTACAGAAGGCTTGAGAGAACACCTGAGGAAGATGGGAAAACACACGGGCACCACGGCACTGTCTTTTTGATTTAATTCTCTGGTGCGGTATTTGTGGTTATTATTGTGAACGTGAGCAAAGAATATTCACTCTAATGACTACTAAGTTGCTCTTATAAATGGCCAGTATATTCCAAACATGGGTCAATTTTCAGTTTGTATGATTATACTCTATTTGATTGTAATTCTCATTTAGATGTAGTTTAACAATGCCTACTTTCAGTGCCTTGTTCTGAACTTTTGAATGGCATCATGGTTTATGAAGAGCTTGGTGTGAGGTGATTCCCAATAGCCTGTGGCAACTTGAAATGCTTGAAGAGAATGTGAAAAACATATATATCTAATTTCAAAACTGAAGCTTAAGGTCTTGCTGTCATTATAATAGTGTTTTATTTTTCCAGATTGCATAGTGATCCCTGCAGATCCCTTAAGCTTCTGGAATCTGCAAATATTTTCTAACAGGATCTTCATTTTTTTTTTTTTTTTTTTTTTTTTTTTGCAAAAGCTGCCTATTCAAGGCTACCTCCAAAGGAGTATTTTCTATTTATGACATAATGGGAATTAAGTAATACCCTCAAATAATGAATATCTATTTTCCTCAAGGCTCTTCCCTGTACTGTGGAAAATTAGATTATCATTCTTGAACCCAAGGATCTTCCAACCAATGGAAGAAGATAATGGCACAAAGGAGGATCTGCTTCCTTAACAGGTGTTTATGTTGTTGAAAGACCAATAAAAAAAAGGAAACTGGAAACTGCATTTGATAACATTCGACATAGGTCCTCTTTCTCTTTTTCATCTCTCTCTCTCTCTCTCTCACACACACACACACACAATTATATATAAAACCAGGATCAACAAAATGGTGCTCTCTAGCACCATTATTATTTAATATTTACTGGGCATAGAAGTCAATGCAAGGTGGCAAAATTAAAATCAAAAGCTAAATATTAGAAAAAATCAAGCCACATTATTGACTGCATCTGATTTTACTGTCTACCTCTAAACTCCTTAAAAAGCACTAAAAAGGAGCAGGAAACTATCAGAACAACAAAATATAATTAGAACCAAGAAAAAAAACCCAACAACTTAAATGGATACAAATAAATATAAATATCAAGTTCACTGTTATTTCTAGAAATAACAAAAAATATGATAGAAGCAGTATTATATGTAATAAAGATGGAAAAATAACAACAAATTAAAAAAGTTGAACAAGATTTGGGCAAAACTTATATGAAATCTAACATATGTTTGAATAGTTAAGGAAATAGAGAATAGTTTGTATTTAGATAAGGAAATTAATGACTGTGTTGACAATTTTCCTTACTGAATCTTTATCTTCCATGTCAATCTAAATTTAATTTAAAAATTTGAATACTAAAATAATCACATAAGCATGAGGAAGAGTAGTAAAGTGTGAGATTCATAGAAAATGTTAATGTAAAATCATCATGATTAAAACCCTTTGCTACTAAAAAAGAAATAAACCTGTATCTCAGTGGGTCGTACAAGAGCTAGCAATAAATTGACATAGATTTATTCTGTGAAATATTGTCATCTCCCATTAGTGAGAAAATGTAGGATACATTTCTGTTTGCTTCTTTATACAAAATAAATATTTAAAAATGAATTAATCAAAATAGTTGAAGAAAAAAATGGATGACAAGGAGTGTGGACAGCTTCTTTAGCAGAACTGTAAGTCTAGAAAATACACACACATACACACACACAGACACACACACACTGCTGATTTTGACAACCTAAACACTTGTATATAGCAAAAAATACTTAAGCAAACAAAGTTTATTGGAACAAAGATGTTATTTCAACATAAATTAGAGCAATTATTCTCATCCCTGTGTGCACTTCACAAATAAAAACTTCAAACTCAAAGGATTGTGCAAAACTTATTTGCAAGGTGTAGATAAGCACATACAAAAACTCTTTTATTTCTGGGATTTAGATCTAGATTCTCCTCAGGGAAAATAGAAATCGATGTTAAATTCAAATCCTGTTCGCTGCACCATGGGAAATTCCCTCCATCAGTGGTGAAAGGATTTATTTTCTAAAAAAAAAGTCACACACATTACATCTATATGTGCAATGCTCCTTTTTCACCAAGGATAGCTTCCTGAAGTTCTGCATTTCTAGTGTTCCTTTTCTCTGACTTCTTTAGGCATTTCAAAACATTGCAGAAAATGAGCAAAATAAACGGTAGCTGTGAATTCTTGGAGAATGAAAGATACTATCTATCCCTGTATAAGATATATGTACAAGATTAAATGCTATTAGGGAGCAAAAGTTCCTATAATCTCTCAATAATCACCAAAAAACCCAGGCATGGTGTCAAGGGTTTTTGTTACTTAACCCTTAATATCACAATGGTGACTTCATGGTGGTCAGCACATTCTTTTACAATGTCAAAGGACGTTTATAGTAATTGAGGACATTTTGACATTTTTCTAAAGAACTTTCCAATTTTCCTGAATCCTTTGGCCAGGTCATCTCATAGCTACCTCTTCAGTTGATTTCACTTTTGGCAAAAACTCTCTGGCCTTCCAATTACAAGTCCATTTACTCCCTCCAGAAGACCCTTAACTCATAAGTAGACATAATGTGTCTCTATTGAGTTGAAATAATGCTTCCATCACTTCAACACTGTGAGAAGGTAAGTGAGTCAATCAACCACCAACTACCCCATCTGCAAGTCATCATTTACATTTCTAATCCTTCCTTCCTGTTAAGGTTGATAACAGTTTCAACACTTTTAGGAAAAGCCAGAGTGATATATATTTGATCCAGAAAAGGGGAAAATGTATTAAAACAATCAGGAAGATTAAAAAAAAAAAACTTGCAGGTTTCCCCTGCAAATTGTAGTGATACCATGGATTCAACAGTTTATCAAGAAGTTAGAGTAGTGATTCTCTTTTCTGGCAGTACATTAGAAACATCTGGCAATAAAGTCTACATACTGAATCTCTAGCTCCAACCAAGACTAAATGAATCAGAATATCCAGTACAAGGGCTCATATATAGACATTTTTTAAATAAATCATTCCTGGTGATTTCAATGTGCACTCATGACTGAGAACCAGGAAATTAGATATATTATGTACTCATCTCTCAATTAAGACAGTTATCCCTGGAGAATATGACCTATACCTGCTCCAAACTTTCCATATCCAACTTTAATGTCATCATTCTCTCTCTCTTGACAAACACATTGCCATTAGCAGTCACCACATCCATGTCTGTATCCCCAGCAGAAGAGAAGGAATGATGGAATTGAAGATTCCAATTTTCTTTTAGGAAGCTCTGGGGGTAATAAATTTTAACCACGTTATTCTCATTTTAAAAGATTTTATTTATTTGAGAGAGAGAGAGAGCAATTGTGAAAATGAGTAGGGAGAGGGGCAGAGGGAGAGGGAGAAGCAAGCTCCCCACTGAGTGGGCAGCCCAATGTGGGGTTCCATCCCAGGACCCCAGGATCATGACCTGAGCTGAACGTAGACACTTAACAGACTGAGCCACCCAGGTGGCCCATAAGCACATTATTCTTAAACCCCCTCTTCACATACCCCACCTTCAACCTGTAAGAAAGCTGCATCCCTTATATCACCTCTGTAGGTGGCACTGGGTCCTTAAATGACCCCCCTTATCCCACTAGGTGGCTGGCAAAGAAGTTGGTATTATCTCCATGGAAGGACACTCTAGCCTTTTTGGTCTTTGTTCCTTATTTAGTTTCAATTTCAAAAGAGTTACATCTAACAACCATTTACTAATTTTAATATGGATTATTTAACTCTGAATTATCTTATAAAAATCCTTGTGCCCCTATGAATATGCATCCCTAAATCAGTATTTTAAGCACCAGCTGGAAGCTCTTGTGTCTGCCCAGTCTTATTTGATCAGGTTGCTTGGTATGGGAAGTATGTCTATTTTTCTAGCTCATAAAATGCTTCTTATTGCTTGTATGGAAGGAAAGGAAGAAGATCTGTTGACCTCAGGTAATGTCTAGGGTGAAACTCTAATTTTGACATTCAGAGACACCAATTCCTTTTTTTTTTTTTTTTTATCTGCTGCGAATTTGAAATTACTGCTCTGCAGCTAGGAGTTATTGCTATATATTACTTCTCAACAGTGGTGGCACACTGCATAGAAGGTTGACGCAAATAAAGGTAAATTAATGTATTCTTATCAAAATATAAATGGGGGCAGTTTCTTAATGGTTTAAAATATTTAAGGGTTCAACAAGGGGGAATTTACAAGTTATAATAAAAATTCCCTAAAAGAAGTTCTATTACTGCCATTTAAATATGCATCACTGTAACAAGTATATTTTTTTAATGTTACTCTTTCTTTCTTGCAGTGGCCATAATAGAGTTCATTTTTCTTTTTATTACATCTTTAGAACTCTAGCATCACACTAACAAATATAACTTAATGTCCCCAAGTTGAGATTTCTAAAAAAAAGGACGTCCAAATAAGTGAAAGGGAATTGTAGAGATGAAACATTTTCTTGAAATTTGTGAATTACGCTTATCCATATTTTCTCTTATATTCTGAGGTCTTGTAAGTTGGACATTTGGGCTAGATTTTTATTTTTGTGTCTTGTTATAAACATATGGCATAGTTTAAGGTAGAGGCATTCATACTAGGCATTCATTTTTAAGTATTCCATTAGGCAAAATAATGAAGTAACACCTACAATGAAGAATATTATTAGTGAACTGAATTAACATTGATTCCTACTGCCTAGGAAAAATCTGGAGCAGTTTTATATCCAAAAACAGAAAGTGGGCATGGAATGAAACAGAGAATTATTTGAATAAACATCTTGATTCAAATGGTAATGTCACCGAGAAACATTTATTTGAAAATTGCAAGTTGTATTACCATTTGAATAAAATGATAATTTTATTTTATTGGTAAATGGTTTGTGCATATGATTTGTAAGGGCTTTGTTATTATTAAATTATAAAGCTATTTTAATTTTCTGGCCTCTTCCTAAAGCATTGCAGATTAACACTTAACTAAAATGTCAGAAGGGAAGTATTTGATCTTATGATTAATAAAATTGTTTTCAGTTAACATAAGGGATTCTAATGCCTTTCTCACTAGTATTTTTTTTTTGTTTTAAGATTTTTTATTTCAGAGAAAGCAAGCAGGAGCAGGGGGAGGAGCAGAGGGAGAGGGAGAAGCAGACTCCTTGCTAAGCAGGGAGCCCAATGTGAGGCTCAATCCCAGGACACTGAGATCATGACTTGAGCTGAAATCAAGAGTTGGAGGCTTAATTGATGGAGACACCCACGATCTCACTAGCAATTTTTTTAAATTTTAAAAAAATTTTTTAAAGATTTTATTTATTTATTTAATTGACAGAGAGAGAGACAGCGAGAGAGGGAACACAAGCAGGGGGAGTGGGAGAGGGAGAAGCAGGCTTCCCGCGGAGCAGGGAGCCTGATGCAGGACTCGAGCCCAGGACCTGAGCCGAAGGCAGTCGCCCAACCAACTGAGCCATCCAGGCATCTCCTCACTAGTATTTTTAAGAAGAGATTGTGTTTGAGAAACAGTGCTGCCAATAAGCACATAACCATATAAATACAAAGTCCTACAATAGTTATGGTAATATAAATTTATAATATCTGACACTCACATACTATTTGAAATAGTACAGAGTCAGAATAATCTGTGGGACAAAATGCTACATTTGGTTTGCAAACATTGTCTATGGCCTTGAAAAGACACTTGGTTTAACCAGAGAAAGAGCATGGGTTTATTGAATCCAGGCTCTGTAACTATCTAATCCCATAACCTTGGATTTATTTAGCCTTTTCATCTTATTTGTAAAATAGAATGACAGTACCTACCTCATAAGCTTGTGGTAAGGAATTTGATAATGCCTAGAAATTCTTTGGGTGAAAGAAAGAAAGAAAGAAAGAAAGAAAGAAAGAAAGAAAGAAAGAAAGAAAGAAAGAAAGAAAGAAAGGAAGGAAGAAAGAAAATAAATAAGTTCTCAGGATACCCTGAAAATCAGAGTAGTTTCTTACCTAGTAATATAATCTCAATTCTGTTGTCCAATAAAACATTCCAGTATAGGGCAATTCTAGATGCTAATGATTTTTTTTTTCCATTTTCTTTGTCAGTAGCCTTTCTTATTGAGAATGTAACATTGTATTCTTTTGGCAGTAAAGGTAGAGAAGGAAAAATATGAACAGATGCTTATGTGTGCTCTTTTCTTTTAAACAGTTCATTTACAGTGTATCCATAATTTCCCCCTCGGTATAACAATTCCCATGAATAAAACAAAAAAACCACTAAAGTATCAAATAATCCAACAAGCAAACAAATAAAAGACAGAGGTGGGGGGTTTGGAAGGGAAAGAGAGAGAGAGAATGAGAGAATGAGAAACCCTCCAGTAATTGGGGGGGGGGGATATTAGCTGAGTCATTTGCACTCAACAATCCTTACTAAGCATCAAGTAAATAAGAGTGGAGGTTGCTCTTTTTACTTTTTCTTACTAAGTCTAAATGGATACAAAACTTTGTAAAGTTCACTTTGTAAAGTTTCACTTTTGAAAATTCACTACAGGGCCACCTGGGCTCAGTCTGTTGAGTATCTGCCTTGGGCTCAGGTCATGATCCCAGGATCCTGGGACAGAGCTCCCCCCCGCCCCCTGCTCAGCAGGGAGTCTGCTTGTCCCTCTCCCTCTGCCCCTCCTCCCTCCTTCCTGCTTGTGCTCTCTCTCTCAAATAAATAAATAAAATCTTCAACAACAACAACAAAAAGAAAATTCACTACAATGCTGAGAGATTCTTAGCTCTAAAGACTGAGAGTAAGATTCACACAAATCTCTTGGTTTAGCAAAGTTCCACTACAACAGAATGATTCACATACATGTGAGGGTGAATTATAGTGAGTTCCTCTGAAGCATTATATATTATTTAACTGGAGTATTAGCCATTGGTCATCTGAGTTAAGGAAATAGTCAAAGAATCAAATGAATGTCATTCTGCATCAGCTTCCAGCATTTGGTGTTGGAGTGGCCGCTGTTCCTGGCATCAGTGAGTGTCTGAGCTCAGCCTTTCTTCCCTGGTGCCTCCTGCCAAACAGGTGACTTCTGGACTTGGAGTTTGTATTCAGAGACAGCAAGGACACTCAGCCTCCCTCAGCGTCCGATCATTTCTCCTCTATGCCCTTGAAAGAGCTGATCCTCTCTCTTGATAAATGAGCTCCAGTCTTGCACCTACTCATGAGCAAGGCTACCTGGAACTTACATACCCCACCTCCCCCTTCAGTGGGTGACTATAGTAAATCCCAAGGAAACCACCCCTTCTAAGGAGATTGCCTTTAGTGTCTTAAAGATGAATAAGCAATGAACTAATGATTTCAAACTGTAGCTTCACTTTTTGGATTCCTGTAATTAGCCTTAATAAGCTCTCTTTCTTTAATAGTAGAGGCTAATAGTTGTTAGTGTGTTACTTAGTTTTCCTTTCCAATACAATATTTTCTATTATTTCCACAAACACTTGGTTGCCCATGCACTGTATCAACCCCCCTAAGCTTGCATGCACACACACATGGCCACATCCACAGGCGGACTATCCAGAATAGCTCTGTGCACATTTGTATAAAACTCTGAGGATTTGTACCTTGGAAAATCATGCATGTACCTTGAAACCTGTGCCAATAGACTTGTTTCTAAAGATACAATTTGTGTTGAAACTTGTTAAATGAACAATGCTGATTTTGTAGATATCAGTACATTTCAGTTCGTTGATAAAGAAAAAAGTAGAAAGCAGAGTCAGTATATGACCTTTACAGTGCTGGTTGTGTGGATGTTATAATCTGGAGATTTAAAAAAAAAAAAATTGGGCGCCTGGGTGGCTCAGTTGGTTAAGCGACTGCCTTCGGCTCAGGTCATGATCCTGGAGTCCCTGGATCGAGTCCTGCATCGGGCTCCCTGCTCGGCAGGGAGTCTGCTTCTCCCTCAGACCCTCCCCGCTCTCATGTGCTCTCTCTCTCAGTCTCTCTCTCTCAAATAAATAAATAAAAATCTTTAAAAAAAAAAAAAATAAAAATAAAAAAAATTAAAAAAAAAATCCTGGAATATGGGTCAAAAGCAAAAAGATGTGGGAATTTGTTGGTGTTCTGCTGTCAGTTCTCACTACTACAACCAAAAAATACCCTTGGAATATTAACTGCATATTATATTAATGAATATATTGATTTCTTATTTAAATATATAAAAATACATTATGAATGCTTCTCAGTGGTAAGTGTGAAAATATCAAGATTAAAGAATACTAGATGGTATTGTGGCTGCAAAATCATTTTTAAAAACTGACTTAAAACTGCATAGAGTAAACGGATCCTTTAAAGAACAAAGAGAGGGCGCCTCGGTTAAGCGACTGCCTTCGGCTCAGGTCGTGATCCTGGAGTCCCGGGATCGAGCCCCGCATCAGGCTCCCTGCTCGGCAGGGAGTCTGCTTCTCCCTCTGACCCTCCCCCTCTCCTGTGCTCTCTCTCTCTCTCTCATTCTCTCTGTCTCAAATAAATAAATAAAATCTTAAAAAAAAAAAAAAAACAAAGAGAACAACGATCTAGTGTGTCTGACATTGAAGGGAATAAAAAGATTCATTTGTGAGACCCTCTCATTCTTGATGTATATATCCAGATTATTGTCCCAGCAATCTGAGCTTCTGCCTATCTTTGTTTGATAGAATGTACAAACGTAAGCACATTATGGTCATTTGGTTTTAGACTAGAGTCCAGCCTTTACAAATGAGAAGTAGAGACTCAGAACACGTTTGCCCCCTGGTGTGCATGTAGCTGAATTACAACTATATTCAAAGAAGTAAAATAATTTATGAAGAGGGATGCAAGTAAAGAATTAAGAAAACAAATAATAAAAGCACATCTTTTAAATTAGTTGGCAATCACCTAAATTATTTAAAGCGTTTTCTTTTTTTTTAAAGATTTTATTTATTTATTTGAGAGAGAGAATGAGAGAGAGAGCATGAGAGGGGTGAGGGTCAGAGGGAGAAGCAGGCTCCCTGCTGAGCAGGGAGCCCGATGCGGGACTCGATCCCGGGACTCCAGGATCATGACCTGAGCCGAAGGCAGTCGCTTAACCAACTGAGCCACCCAGGCGCCCTATAAAGCGTTTTCTAAAGTGATTGTCACCTGAGGTATTCGCCTCAGTCCGCTAAGGTAGCCATAACAAAATACCATAGATGGTGGCTTAAACAACGGAGATTTAATTTCTTACAGCTCCAGAAGAACAAGATTAAGATGTCAGCAGGCTTGGTTTCTCCTGAGTCCTCTCCCTAGCTGGGACCTCACAGGGCCTCTCCTCAATGTGTGTATATCCCTGGCATCTCCTCTTCTTCTTAGAAGGACACTAGTCATAATAGATCAGAGCCCACCCTTAGGACCTCATTTTCACTGAATCACCTCTTTTAAGACCTTCTCTCCAACCATGGTAACATTCTGAGGTACTGAGAGTTGGGATTTCAAGATATGAATTTTAAGGGACACAATTCAGCCCATCATAGTATTCAATTCTAGTTTCAGGGTGAGTACATAAAGATCAGTGTAAGTCATTGTTGTGAGACAATACAGCTTTTGCATCATCCATTTTTTTTAGGGAATTAGAAGAATTGTTCTGTACTTTGTAAGTCTCCTCCAATCACAGTTATAGGCATATAGTAAAATCTCAACAATTTTTTTTTTTAATGAAAGAATGAATGCCAGGAGATGAGATTATTTAAATTTACGTAGATGGTTCCTTACTCTTGTTGACATGTCACTTTACTGTAATTTGTTTCAGCAGCATATTTCATTGCATTTTTCTGAATCCAATATAGAATATTTGAAAAGGGCTGGGGGCTTAAGGAGCTAACAAAAAAAAAATCACTGAAAAGTAGATAAAAACATATTTCTGCTTTTTTAAAAAAATTAAGTAATGCAAGTACTGTGGAAGTGCAACCAGCAAGCTGACATTTGAAATTAAATTTCACTTTTAGGATTTTGAAGGCATAGGAGTACAAGATACAGTGTACAAGATACAGAGATACAGAGAAGAATGTACTCTTTCATGGATGGGAAATAGTCTCTTTTTCTGCCTTTGAATTAGATTTCTGTCAGGGTTTTAGAGGGAATTGCAATTGATGTGTGACAAAAAATAGGGAAAAAATAAAATGAAACTTTTTTTCTTATTACTGGTGTCTAAAGGGAAGAATCTGAGAATTCACATATTATTCCTAAATCAGAGATGATTTGGGAGGTAAAGGGACAATGAAAAGTATTTTCCTTGGGTGGAAGAAAACAACTGCATGGAGGATAGGACCACAAGATACCTCAGAGCACGTGGATGTGTTCTTTTTCCCAGACCCAATGATAGTTATACGGGTATTCTTTTGTTATCACTCTCAACAAGTTACACATATGTCATTGACATTCACTTATATATGCAAAATGTTTTTTTTTCCTATGTTACTTTTTTCTTTAATTATTGACTGAATTAAAAGACCTCAGTACTAAATTCAGAAAAGTCTTAAGGTAGATATGAAGACCTTGGCAGATTTTCAAGTCAAGGTGTTGTCTGGGCTCTGCCAGCACTTGATTCTGAAGTATTCATGATCCCCCCCTTCCCCCCGCAATGGGGATCGGATCACAGATATGCCCTGAGCTTGTAGCTGCCGCTCTCAGTCTGTCCTGAGAAAGCATGGCTGTTGTGGTCCAAGGAGGAAACAATCCTTAGTCCACCCCTCCTCCTTCCCTACAGCGTGGAAATCCACTATACTGTTTACAAAACTTGGTCGATGGTTTAGAGAAAGAATGAGAACATAGAGAAACTCTGGTCTGCCTTTAGTTTACATCTGCTTTGCACAATCCTCACATATGCTCTTGCCACTAACGAGTCTCCTCGCCCACTTATGAGGCCACAGTTTGTGGTAGAAGACCCTTTTAATCCACCACACAGGCAGGCATTTCATGTTCCTGGAGTCCCGAGTCCAGGTTCAAGAAAGAAAGCCCTAAAGTGAAAACACAAAAACGTTTCCTCCCTCTATCCCACCCTTTGCAAAATGTTTGAAAGCCACCGCTCAGGGAAGACCTCTCCCCCTTCCAGCAGGTCAGAAGGCCACCCCTCCCTACAGAGCAGGGCTCCTACCCTTCGGCCAAAAAAGGGCCATCTCTTCAGAACTCAAAGATTCAACGTGATTATGAAAGATAGTCTTCCACTTTGCAATGCACCATTTTAATTTTTAAAAATCTCTGAAAGTCTGATTTGTTCAGAATGAAGTACCACCAGGTGGAATAAATCAGTGGTCTAGTTTGAGCGACACCCCAAAGGCTTCAGTTCTCTGGGCCATTCTTCCTTCAGGGGGGTGGTTCATCCCACCTGCACATCATTCCTGTAGCCTCCATGCTCCCAGCTCCTAGCCCGGGAGCATCTGTTCCTGACAGCGGATGCATCTCTCCACAAACAGCAATTTGCATACACAGCACGCTCTACATCATAACAAAACAAAACAAGAGAAGGAATACATTTCTCCAAAGACCACTAGACGAGAGATATGACTTTGACGGTCCACGTACAGCCCTTCCACACGATCGCATCATTATTTGGACGCAGGCGTTGTCTCCTCTGTTTGACTTTGACAAATCGCAGTGGCATTTCATGTGGCTTTACCCAGAAATGGGCTGTTTGCCCTCAAGGTGGATGTAAGTTGTTGGACAAATTCCTTTCGGATTTGAAATTTGATAGATCTGCCCAGCTTCATTCATGTACCTGAAAGTCTCAAAACTCAAGGGCTTACGCAAAAGTTGCCGTCCACCCCATCTTCCCAGCCGTCTGTGTGAGGGCTCACTCCACATGGTAACAAGGAGTAAAAGTACAGCCTTGAGAGGTTACCAGCAAGTTTTATTTTGCCTTTATCAGCACTTTGTAAAGATCGCTGTCTTTTCCTCCTTCTTGGTAACTGAGCTTTCTGCAACGTCCACAGGCAATTGGAGTTTAGGCTTATCTGAGAGACACTGAACTGCAAAGAAAAGCATAAAATTGCTACACGCCAATCATCTTATCTCTTTTTTCCTTTTTTATTTTTCTAAAATAAAAACAAGATACAACAAAACCATGTAAAAATTACTGAAACACACACATACCCGCAAAGTGCTTAGATTAAATTCTTGGCTGGCAGAGGATGCTGATGTACTACCCAATGCCCCAAATGCCAGTTAGTAGAACACACGCTGCAAGCAAGGGAGGCCGCTCTTAACTTCTGTTCAGGTCTCTTTTAGGATCCAACTCCCCCGTCAGTCTATCATGCTAAGATGGTTACTAAATACAAAACACAGTCACCTCCTCAAGGAGCACAGAGTTTTACTGAGGGCAGCAGCAGATAAGAGGAGAAATGATTTTAAGGCTGGTTAGTGTTACGCAGGGTATTTGCAAAGTAGTAGAGCCGGAAATACCAAGAGCGATTAGTGTTCAGCAGAGGGAATTATTCTGGGGTCGAAAACCAAAGAAGTGGGGAGAATTTCAGGCTGAGTGAGCCAATTTACACCCAAAGGCAGGGGGAGCTGAGGGGGCATGAGCATGCTGGAACATACTGATAAAGCAGTTGGAAAACAGGATGCATCCTGTCTGCGGAGCAGGGGGAGGAGACCTGAAAGATGATACATTTGAAAAAGTAAGCAACAACGGGATGAGAGGTTTGTGCCATCTTCCTGAAAGACAGTGGGCTAGCTTCAAAGCCAGGAATTACCTTGCTCAGCTGTGCACTAGAAACATCCATCTATGGGAAGAACGGAGAGTCGCTCAGAAGAGGCAGGGGAGATACTTAGAAGGAGGAACCAGTGCGCTCTGGTGGACACTCACCTTACTTGTCACCAGAACCGTTCACTGATCATGGCTGGTACCCTTGGGAGCAAACAAATCTTTCTTAACATGGCTTTTGACATGGCACTGCCCTCATTAGGCTCGTTCCTTATCCCTCCTAGCTCGCCTCTCTGCTTTCGTGCTATTGGCGATAATCCCGAGCGCTGCAAATTCACTCAACTGGGCAGTTGTTTGCGCTGTTCCTTATTCTTAGAGTATTCTTGGAATGTTCTCTCTTCTTCTTTCTCCGTCTTCCTCCCCACTTCACCTGCCAACATCCACCATGATCTTGAGGTTTCAGATGAGATGTAATTTCCTGCACAAAACAAAGTTTTCCCCAACCCTGAGCCTTATTTTTTTGGTGTGGTGGACCACGTGACCCCACAGCACCCTGTCCTATCACAACAGGTATTCAGTGATGTGTACGTACCAGGGGTCTGGATTCCCGCTAATCAAAAGGGCCAAATCTTGCTAGTGCTTTCTACCAACACTAACATGAGAGCATGGAGCACAGATCCTAGTTAAACATTTGCCTAATGAAAAATTATAGCACTGAAATCTTATTAGAACGATCCCCCCCAATTATTGTAATTAAAAAAAAATGGCGAAGTTGGTGTTAAAGTTTCCAGAGTGGTCAGTGGAAAGAGTGAAATGCCCAACAAAGCAGGAGGGCAATAATGGGCAGAAAGATGTGCTATGCTATGATAATATGATAAGAAGATACATATTAGATATAAAATAAAATATATTGGAAGATGGCAACATAACATAACATAGCAAACCACAGCATAACACAACATAAAATAATATGAAATCAATTAGCTTGGCCATCATAAAAATTCTTCTTGAATATAAAATGTTGGACTAAGAGATACCAAAGTTGGAAATTTATTAAAAGACCACATTGTGAACTTATTATAAGATAATATTATGTGCATTTATTTTAAAGTGTTTCTTAAAAAGGAAAAAATAAATCGATGACCTATTATAATACAATATTATGCATATTTTATTTAAAGTTTTAAATTTGTGACCTAGGGTCAATGCATATTTAAATCAAATTCAGACATTGTGGGTAGTTCTATTTAGTAACCACTGAATAATTTCAATGCACACAAAATGTTAATCATATAACCCAAATTATTTGTTCTATTCAGGATCCTAATTGCAAAATTAGGAAAATAGACTAGTGCATTTAAGGAGATTTTGAACCATGAGGGTTGAAATCAAAGCATCCAGGATTAATCCTCAGCTATAAGAATAAATGAACTCCCAGGGGCGCCCAGGTGGCTCAGTCGGTTAAGGGTCTGCCTTCAGCTCAGGTCATGATCCCAGGGTCCTGGGATGGAGCCCCGCATTGGGTTCCTTGCTCAGCGTAGAGCCTGCTTCTCCCTCTCCCTCTGCCTGCCTGTCTGCCTACTTGTGATCTCTCTCTCTCCCTCTCTGTGTCAAATAAATAAATAAAGTCTTTAAAAAAAAAAAGAATAAATGAACTCTGGTGCTCAAATGGGCTGATATTTGGATTGGCTTTGCTGAAGTAAAAAGAGGAAGAAGCACGCACAATTTCACATTTAATCAAATTAGAATCTGACATCTAAGATGTTCAAGTATTTCTTCGCACAGTAAACTGTTTCTAACTTCACATATATTACAATAGCTCCACAGTAAAAATTATTTTTCTACTAAAATTTGGGATTAAAATATTTAATGCAATATACTTTATATTTATAAAACTATTCAGAACTCGTAACAGTACTGACATTATTCTAACACTTTGTTATGTAATAGTTTCAATGAATTCAGGTAAATCCATATGTAAATTTCGAGTGGCTGAGTGTTTCAGGAATAGTAGCGATATCCTTTGAGTATGGCAATGGAGAAATTCTCAGACTTCATGTCTATTATGCTTGTATGTGTGGGTGTACATGAAGGCTGTGACTGAGTATGTGTAATCTATCTACTTTGCTTTCACTTTGATACTCTAATTTATTTAAGGAAGGGAAACTCTTCGGGCCTCTTTGCAAAATTTCCTTTGTCTGGGGCCATGTTCCTGAATTTTTAAGTAATATGGTATTTATACTTAAAAATGCACGATGTGCAACGGCCTATGCCCTACTGATCTGTTCCCATCAGGTACTTTCTAGAGAATTCATCTCTTTTGCTATTTTTTTTTTCTTTTGGTCAGATAAAATTAAGGCATGTAATACATTAACATTACTTATACAACAGTTTTTTTTTTTAATTTGCATTGTTTTATTATGCCATGCTGCCATCTTGTGGCCACTTGGTCAATTTTAAAAAATGCCATTCCTGGCCAGGGTACCAGACTGACTCCTAAAGCATTACATATTTTCCAGCATCGTGGAAGATATTTACTCTTATAAATAATACCCTCTTAACTATATATCAGTAAATAAGTCATGATAGTTATTTTTTGGCATTTGAAAGTTTTATATATTTATCTGAAAATTTCCTTACTTCGATATTAAATTCTACGTAAATTGATATTAACATCTGCCTAGAAAAAGAAGAAAACACTGTTAAATGCTGTCTTTACATTTTTGGTACTGTCTTCACACAAATAAGTTTTATGATGTATATTTTATCCTGTGCCTCTGCAAAATAAAATCATTTATATTAACGAGTTAAACAAATTCACATTCTTTGAATGGACATATAAGGTAAAGAAAAATTATATCTGGAGCTAGAGATATGTGGTGTCTGTCATTATTACATGCTTTAGGTTATAGAGTAATTAAAATATTTGGTTAAATTTCATGATCGTCTATAGAGCTTACAGTTAGGAGTTTAATCATATTTTTTCTTAGATTAGCCCTCTTGTATATTGGTTGAACTTTTCTAATTTTGAAAGACTTAATTTTCTTAAATTAAATCAAAAGGGAGAGGAAGGTACAGAGATATCCCATATGCCTGTTACCCCCACCCCAACATGCACAACCCTCCCCCCCCAACTATCAACATCTCTCAGCAGAGTGCGACATTTGTTATAATGGATGGATCTACACTGACACATTATCACCCAAAGCCCATAATTTACATTAGATTCGCTCTTGGTGTTGTCCATTCTATGGGTTTGAACAGAGGTATTATAACACGTATCCATCATTATGGTATCTCACAGAATATTTCGCTACCTTACAAAGTCTCTGTCCTCTACCTCTTCATCCTTTTCTTCATCCTAACTCCTGGAAACTAATGATCTTTTCTGCTGTCTCCATAGTTTTGCCTTTTTCATTTTTCTTTCATATTTAAAGCCAGATATTCTACACAGCCCACGGCTCGTAAAACGTTCTCTCATCACTTCGTGCCTGAGACAGGGCATGCTGCAAATGGCAGCTCGGAGCACAGACTTGGCTCTTTAAGATGCTACAGAGGAGGGTTTTGTTCACCTAGTTTCAGCTTCCGGCTACCCAGGACCTGCTTTCCACTGGGATGGCTGTTCACTCATATTCCCGTTCAGTCCTTGGTTGGGGTTTCACATCTGTCTCCTCCAGTGAAGGGGCACTTTGTGGGAGATTCAGCTTCAGTTTTAGTTTGGTCTTTCTAGCATCCTGGCTCTTCCAAGAGGAAGCATAAGAATAATGGGAACTAAATAGTGATAGTTTTATCACATTGTTCAAAATGTTTATAGAACCTTCTGCTTTTAATTCGGTCAAGTATGCATCTAAACCCAACAATATGTATTTTCAAAACACAGCATAACACATAGTTAATTATCGTCAACATGACCATAGAGGATTATGCTTTACTGGGTAAGGATTGGTACAGTTACTTGTGGCTTTTTGAGAGCCAATCAAACAAACTAGAAAGAAATTATTAAATCGAGATCTGATCATAGATATGCATACGTATACGTATGTATGTATGGGGCTCATTATGATGCAAATATTTTTTCTGAAAAATAGATTAGAGCATACTTAAAAAATAGTGAATTGAGGAGCAATAGGAACACATTGAAATGTGTTCTAGTGTAACTTATCAATAGGTAAATGGATATACTGTGCTTGAATTAAAACAAACAAACAAACAAACAAACAAAACACAGATGAGTTTACAGAACTGTGTCTAGGCTTTAGCTCTTCCTCAGTAGAATTACAATAATCTGTCATTATAGAATGAACATTGTTCTGAAAGCAGCATTTTTCTAATTTGTGTGATTCAAGTTCAACTTGAGGAAGTGTGTAGCATATAAAATGTTGAATCAATCCCAATCATGAAAGGGCGTAGGTAGGTATTTCTGATACTCACTTATATCCTGTTGCTTCTTGCTCTGGGAAAGCAGCAAGTGAGGTTACTATTCCCAGTTACCTAATGATTAGGCATGACCCTATCACCAGCGATGACCAATGGATTATAAATAGGTGGCTTGTCTCATTTCTGGTTTGAAACATTTAAGTCCAATATGAGGACTATCCAGCCCTTGTTTTCTCTGCTCTATCAATCAAGGATGAGACATATTCCAGATTTTGCACCTTCAACATGTTGGGGTCTCTATTTGCTTGAATCATTGTGTTAAGGTAGGGAAATCTGAGGCCATGATGTATCACCTGAACTAAAGAGAACTTCGAATCAGCCAAAAATAAACCTTTGTTATGTCAAACCACTAAGATTTGGGGAGTATCTTCTTATTACATGGTAGCCCGCCATGACCTACACAAAAGGCTGAAAATTCATATATTTGTACCTATTTGGCCACTTATCTTCTTAACCATTCTTTGCACAATTTGACACAAACTAACATTAAGATAAAATGATTCCGTTCTCTTTCCACCGAGAATTTAGCACAAGGTATGATTTATTAGGGCTTTCCAACTCAGTAGTCATGTGATTTGCTCATTAAACACAGTGACAACTGGGAACATCAGAAAAGAAAAGATTCAGACTTTGAAAGAATAAAGGGGCACTCGCAATAGGTCTAGACAGAAGAATGACAGGGGGAGAAAAGAAGCAGAAGACATAGGCTGCCCCTCCATTTCCTCACCTCATTTAAATGTAAGGATGATTGCCTCCCCTGAGATCCTGCAGTGTCTCCAATGCCCAGGACCAGAGATGAGTAGCTTAGGTCCTGGGATTACTCACAATTAATTACTCTTCTCTTTCAGTAGGTCTCAGTTGCTCCTGCAAGACCTTTTCCTTATCAATAAGGATAGTTGGCCTATTTTGGTCTCTAGGACACACCCAGAGGTTCACAGGACCTAATCTGGCCCAGCCATGAACTCTAAATATAAAATACCAATTATAAGCTCTTGTGTTTAAGATGCTGTTAAATTCTGGCACACCATTAGGGCACTGTTGGTTGAGCAGAGACTTACTAAAGCTGATGTGGATGAAACTAGAGTGTATTATGCTAAGCAAAATAAATCAGTCAGAGAAAGACAAATACCATATGACTTCACTCATGTGTGGAATTTAAGAAACAAAACAGATGGACATAGGGAAGGGAAGGGAAAATAAAATAAGATAAAAACCAGAGAGGGAGACCAACCATGAGAAACTCTTGACTACTGAGAACAAACAGAGGGTTGCTGGAGGGGAGGTGCGTGGGGGATGGAGGAGAGGAGGGCACTTGTGATGAGCACTGGGTGTTACATGTAAGTGATGAATCACTAAATTCTACTCCTGAAACTAATACTACACTATATTAACTAACTTGAATTTAAATAAAATCTTGGAAGAAAAAAATATATATGCTGCTGGCATAATACCCATGACTTTTGCACAACTCCAGGGGGTACCCGTTACCCTGCAGTCTATATTAATGGCAGCCCCTGGCACTCAATTCATATAGGAATACATTGTGATGATGCACCATGGAATTATGCCATGTGATGGCCCTAAATACCAAGCACAGAGAAGATACTTGATATTGATGCTTGTTAGTTTCTTCTTATTTTCATAGGCTCTTATTTGAGGGGGCAGGTGCCTATTAATATTTCATCTTTTGGGGGAAGCAGGTTCTAACTGGGACATATTTGATACATTCTATGTGATCAAAAAGTTGGCTCAAGTGTTCTGCTAATAAGGGTTAATTTGCAATATTTTTAATTGTGTTCTGAAATCTTTTTCAAGTTAATCATAATAATAGCTAACGTTTATATAGCACAATATAGAAATTTTTTAATGCTTTTTATGTTCTATTTTTATTAAAAATGCTCTTTTAAGGTATCTATGTGTAAGTTATATGATGTTATTATTTCTGCTTCCTAGATTCAGGAAGTGAGGCACAGAGAAATTACTTACCTTTTCTAGAATCACAGAGCACATGAGTATTTGAGTTGCCATTAGAACTCAGACAGTCGGACTCCAGAGAGCCTCTCCCTAAGTATATGTGTTATCTTGCTTCAGATCTATTTGTCTTGCTCACTGTATTCCTCTTCAAAATTCTTTTGCTGGGACGCCTGGGTGGCTCAGTCAGTTAAGCGGCTGCCTTCGGCTCAGGTCATGATCCCGGGGTCCTGGGATCGAGTCCCATGTCGGGCTCTCTGCTCTTAGGGAAGCCTGCTTCTCCCTGTACCCCTCCCCCTGCTTGTGTTCCCTCTCTTGCTGTGTCTCTGTCAAATAAATAAAATAAAAAAACAAAACAAAACAAAACAAAAAACAAAATTATTTTGCTGATATGAGTTTAGTGTTGAAAATGTGGTTATGAGGAAGCAAGCCACTTGGTTTGTTTCTCCCAAATAATTAATAAACAGGTTATTCTATCCTTGCTATCATGTATACATGACCCATTAATATGTCTAAGTACCTTATGAGATTAAATTTGATCCTTTAAAACATTAAAACATATAAAAATGAACATATTTTCAAATTCTTACATTTATTTTTATTTCTCTAATTGCCTGTGTTTACAAATAGAATGCATCCACTTTTTGTTTGTATCTGCCTCTAAAATCTAATCCAATCATATGACAATTTCCTTAGGATTTGATGTTTGAACTTTTAATAATAGCAGAATATATTTATTTATAGAGTTTCCTTTTATGACCTGAAGAGAAATTTTGTAAAACAATATCAACAACAAAAACAGACCAAGTGTAGAAGAATCACCTACTCACTGATACTCCAGAGAAAATGAGGAAGTGTTCCCAGTGGGACATCCTACCAGAATCCAAGAGGAGTCAGACAAACGTCCGTCTCCCAGATTTGACACGCTTGAGATGTGCTCTGTTTTGGTCAAAGGAGTCTTGAAGAGGAGAGTGGAAAAGGGGCCTGACCTCAGTGCAGCATCCCATTTCTTGAGCCTTTGAAGAGAAAGGAGTCATGGCCCGAGAGTTTCAGCACAAATTTCCAAGACCTTGGGTGTGAAACTTTGGCTTTTTGTCTAGATTACAAAGAGCTGCATTAAGTTAGGGCGGAGATCGCTCATGCCAATACAGCTGAGAGTTCATATCTGTCATGGAAACTTGAGAATGAGTGGCTTCTGGGAATATCTGGATACGGCCCTCCTGGTGCTTGCATTGCACTGAAGTCTCCACTCTGAAGGCACACTGTAGGGCATGACGATGCCAGGGAGTGGCGTCAGAACACCAGACTTCAAGGAGGGATCCAGAACAGGAGAAGCAAGTAGGGTGTTTGTGGGTTGGTTTGTTAAAGCAGGGGAGGCAGGCCTGGGGGAGGTTCTCCCACGTGTTTGAGGGTTGGTGAGACGCAGACCACTGTGGCTAACCCAACGTGAAGCCTCATTGTCCTCCCTAGTAACAGAACTCTGCTTTTGCGAGTCATATTGCCATCCAGAATAAAAGACCTCATTTCTTGTCCTTCTTGCAGCTCAGTATGGCCACGCCACTAAATCCTCCACAGTGAAATCTAAGTGGATGAGTTTTATTAGGCTTCTAGAAATGCTCTTAAGTGAATTCATTTCTTTAGGAAGAGATTTTTGAAATGTCTTCTTTTGGCCTGAAAATGAACTGGATGGCAGGAATTTCAGCCATTTTGAAACAGGAGTTTCAAATTAGTGTAGGACAACGTTGGAATTCCTCGTGAAACAATGGGAGGACAAAGAATCAATCAGCTTACTACAATATCTTGTGTAGCCACAGCCCAACTAAGCATAACGGTGTTTTGACTATGAGTTTTATATCACAAAACTGGCCTGAAGGGGTTATCATTCAAACAATAATTACTAAGAAACATCTATAAATGATGCCCTATGCAGACATGGTAAGCGTGGTCAAAGAAATGAATAAAACTTTGTGTCTATGCCCAGGGCCACACGAGGCGGAAGAAAGACAAGCATTTTCCAAGTTACATAAAACATTTTTTTTAAAATAAACTTTATGGGGCTCCTGGGTGGCTCAGTCAGTTAAAGCATATGACTCTTGGTTTTGGCTCATGTCATGATCTCAGAGTGGTGAATCGAGCCCCTTGTAGGGTTCCACTATCAGTGGGGAGTCTGCTTGAGATTCTCTCCCTCTCCCTCTGCCCCTCCCCCACTTGCACACACACACTCTCTCCCTAAAATAAATAAATAAAATCTTTAAACAAAAAAAATAAAAATAAACTTTGTTTTTTGGGGGCAGTTTTTGGTTCACAGCAAAATTGAGCAGAAAGTATAGAGATTTCCACATACCTCCTGCCCCCCACACATGCATATTCTCTCCCATTATCAACATGCCCCACCAGAGTGGTACATTTGTTACAATCAATGAACTTACAGTAACACATCATTATCACCCAAAATCTATAGCTTATATTAGGGTTCACTCTTGGTGTTGTACATTCTGTGGGTTTTGACAAATGTATAATGGCACGAATCTACCTTTATGATATCATATAGCATAATTGCACTACCCTAAAAATTCTCTGTGCTCCACCTTTCAAAAATCTCAAAAGTGCTATCAGTGCACAAAGAAGTTACATAATGTTTGGGGATTCCAAGTATTGAGATGTGCTGATGATCTAATTTACATAACTGGAGAGCCTATGATGTGTCCTTGGCTTATCTTCCCGACAATGTCAAGATATTAGAGTCTCGGCAACCTCTAGTTGCACACAAGGCAGGTCCCTTTAAGAATTCATGAAACAGACTGTAATACATTCTTTGGGCTAACTCCAGGATATCGTTGGTGATTAGGAAATCATTTGATTGACATAATAATATCTTTGCATTTACTTTCTAGACTTGGATTTCAGACTTGCTTCTTAGAGCAGATCACACAGTACAGCACCCTTTCCTAGAGTTCAGGGCTGTGATGGCTAAGCTGTTATCAGTCATATTTGATTTGTACAGATCAAAAGTGATGTTAAGAAGCTGCAAAAAGGACACAGTCATTCTCAGGCAAAATTTCTAAGCAGATTAATAAACACATTTTTTGAGGGATTAGAGCACTTACAAAGGGAAGGGATGATTTTTAGAAACTAACAAGTTCACTAAGTGTAAGACCAGACTCAAGTTATATCCTGTGAGACAGTGAATGCTGAAGATGTACCTCTAGGTCATTCGTGGAAGTATATTTTCAAAGTTTCTCTCTATTCAGTAGCAAAACCTGGCAAAATTTAAGCTGGATGAAGATACCAGTCAGAAAGATTTACATCTAAAGGAATGACTTGAGATTTCTGAGACTCATTTCTTTCTCATTTAGTTGTCAGCCCTAATGTATGTAGATGCATGGACAAGGGATAAACAAATCGTGAACAGTGAAGTTGAGGAAAGTGTAATGGGGGTACAAACAAACATTTTTCCCATGGTAGGAGTGGAAATAGGGAGCAGTTCACAGGAGTAGTAGACTTGGTTACCTGAGCTTTGAATACAACAATACTTTTTCAATGGAATGTTTTCCTGTTATTTATATATGATTAAATCTGACCTGAGGACTTAAAAGACAATAATATCAAGACATAAAAATCATCTAAAATTATGCTTGTATGATTTTTATGTATCTATGTTTCTGTTTCTGAGATGGAATTTGAATCACCAGTGCACTTATAAATGTGTCATTCATCTTCAGTCCCACATGACCTCCATGATATTGAATTGCAAGAGCCATGATTAGGGATGGGCAGGGCTGATTTCTGGATAATAGCAATTGTTTCTTTTCCTAGATACTTGAGATGAAGCTTTATATTTTAAAGAAACAAGCATATGTTTTACTGATGCATGGGGTCTAAAGCATGAACTTTTCTCATTAAGGATAAAAGTATTTAAAACTAATCTCAAAAAGCCATCCTTAGTTGAAATTTATTACTATCTATCTATAGCTTTCATTAGGATACACTTACTGGAACTTATGCAATGATATACGTCAATGATATCTCAGTTGAGCTGGGAAAAACACCTACATTTACAGAAGATTTCAACTTGTCGTACTTATTGTATGTGAGTGTGACTGAGGTTTACATTTCATTCTCCAGGGACACGTTGCCTTTATTCCCTTATTAAAACAACAAAGTATTAAAATTGTTTGTTGTCTCAATTTTATTTTCTCATTTTGCCATGATGGTTAAACTTAACTTTGACCTCTGGTTCATAATCAAGGTTTTCTTTTTTCCTTTCTCTTAAGACATGAGCTGTTTTGTTTCTTCCTTATTTCTGTTCCTTATTTGCTGTTCCTGCTTTCCCTTTCCCTCAAAATACAAAATGAAGTTTTTAAAGTAATTTGTATGAATATCCATTTTTGTCTTTTGTGTTTGGGAGTTTTAGGTGTTTTTCTTTTCTGCACCTTTTTGCTTTCCACTCTTTCTATGGACATAACTTCTTACAAGGCAAGGCTGTAGTAGAGTAAACATTTTCCCCCATATAGACTGATTTATTTATTCCACAGCTCTTTGTAGGTTACTTATTGTTTCTTATGTTTATGTTAAACACATTTGATAGGGATCAAATCGAAAGGAGAGAAAACTTTAAAAAAATTACACAATTCTTTGAATTTCGACTTGCACAGAGAGGGGATTAATTTAAGTGTGCAATTAACAAGTCTTTTTATGATTAATATTTTATATCCAAGCATCTCCTTAAAACCCATGACTTTATGCAGGTTTAATAAGTTCTGTTAGTGATAGGAGTAAAATCAGTTGTACTATAGAACTGTAACCTACTGAGAATGAAAACTGAGAAATAGTAAGTAAAATAAGTTCATCAAGAATCAGCATATAGGGGCGCCTGGGTGGCTCAGTCAGTTAAGCGTCTGCCTTCAGCTCAGGTCATGATTCCAGGGTCCTGGGATCAAGCCCCACTTTGGGCTCTTTGCTCAGCGGGGAGTCTGCTTCTCCCTCTCCCTCTGCCTGCCACTCCCCCTGCTTGTGCTCTCTCTCTCTCCATCAAATAAATAAATAAAATCTTAAAACAAAAAAAGAATCAGCATATAATTCAAAGAAATGCAAAATTATTTTCCCATTATATAACATAATCAATGTTTTTTTCAAGTACCTTTTTTCTTTATTTTTTTCTTAAATTAGTATCATACTTCATTTTATTTTGAAAGTGGTTGTGTGTGAGAGAAGAAATACATTTTTAACTTAATTAGGAAAAATTCTTTATGAAATTACATATTCTGGTGGAGAAGTTGATAGATATAAAGTTTATAATAATTTTATTTAAACCCTGACTTGAGTAAAAGGTACATCTCTATAATCCCTGAACACATACTAAATAAACATTTAATGAAGCCAAAAAACCTGTTTGGATTTTTTTTCCATCTTACGTCCTCCCTCCACTTACATTAATGTTTACCAAGATAAATTGTGTATTTCTTGTGGAGTAACGGATAACATGTAACCCCTCTGGATGCAAAGATCTTTCTCCAGTAAGACAATTGGTTATTGTGTCTTCACTCCGCATCCCCGCTCGCCCTTGCCAGGACCTGTTCACACTGACATTTTCAGATGTGTTCACTATCCAGTTGACTCCAAAAATAACACACAGTGCTTGTGCATGAGGTGCAAGGCTCTGCTTTTTCTAAGGGCCTGCATTTCCATGGAAACCAGACAGGCAGAAAAGAAAGAATAAGTGCATGAAACCACTCAGCACTTAGAAACAAAGCTGAATGCAGACCAACTGCCTCATCTGAATTCAGCCTGTGAAAACTGGGAGCCACCTGACCCTGGACTACGAAAGGAAAATATGCTCCCTGCTGGCTTCATTCCATGAGAAACACATCGTTTCCTTATGCTGGATATTCTAAAGGCTAGAAAGGCGGGATTTGAAATCCAAAAGCCTGCATTATTTCTACCTTCTGCCTTTCTTTGGTTATCTGAAGCTTACACATCCATTCTGTAAAATGCACATTCATACAAAAAAAATTTGTGAATTGCTTATTGTTTCAAAAGGATTTTCAAGATTATTTAAATCTTAAAGCTTAATGAACAATGCTGTGCAATCCTTACAAAATGCAATATTAAACAAAAGATCCTTGCCTGTGGTAGCTTCATCAAGCACTGCATATTGTCAAATATCTACGTAAGTCTTGCTACCAGCAAGAAGGAATGTCTTCTATTAAGAAACCAAACAGCTGTAGATCCAGGGGAAGAAAACTGGGCTTGACTCTAGCATCAGAGCTTCCTAGAGGAGTATGCAATTTTGATTTAATCGATAACGAAGAGTACTACTAAAACTATGTGTATGTTGTGAAACTTAAGTTGGTTCTATTTGTTTGTAAAAACCACCCAACCATTTCTCTTTGTGATAGAAAAAACCTGCTATGATGGTGCTGAGTAACTTTTACTCCTCTTTCCACTTCTGTCGGATCCCCACACCTTAGCATTTGGGCCACATCCCTCCGATGTTAAGAGGACTATTGCTTGCCTGACATGTGTCCTCTGGGTTCTAGAAGAGAAAACACAGATGTGGGTTGGGGTCATTCAGTTTGGGTTTCTCTCTTCAGCCATATCTGATTTTGTAATTCAAAGATTAGTTGAGACTCTATTAAATGTGTTAATCTGTGTGCGCAAGAATAAACTTTTCTTCCTTGTTGTGGGACAAGTATGAGTGTATCAGGGCTATTTTGCCACCACAGAATTTAGATATTACAGCTATGTTAAAGGAACTAAACAAGGAGGCCATTGGACTGACGTGGCTCTAACCCATGGCTGTCTACATAAGCAAACCACAATCTAAGTCCGTAAATGCCTCCAGGTTATGAAATCAGAATGCTCAGGGCAACCAGTCACAAACAGCCAACGGGTCTTTAAGCTGAAGCCAATCGAATGATTTCTGTTCTTTGCTTCTGTACCTTCTCTATGTTGGTCTTTTCTCTGGCTCATTTCAGGAGAGCTCTCCTAACCACATCAGGTTTGGCATTGCCTGATTTGAATAAGTTTTTACTCAAATAATCTCTTAAAAATTTTAATATGCTTCAGTTTATCTTTTAATAGCCAGCAAGTAAACATATCTAGTATCTGATATGATGAAACTTACCTCCAAAAGGAAAAAGTCAAAGAAGACAAATGTGTCCAAGGGACAATAGGCAATTTGAGTAGACCTGGGGATGTGCCACTCAGTTTGAGTCCAGTTTTCCTAGACTCATGGGAGATTCTTATGTATTGGAGGTTATAATAAAGAAGGAGAAATAAAAAAGAAAAACATTAAATAAAGCTTTAAAAATGGAGCATGAGTCCTGAGAAGAGAAAGTAACATAAGTTGGAGTAGAGAGTTTTTCTCCAATTCATCATGTGATTCTGCGGTATGTTAGAAAGAGCTCCAGAGAGAAGCCTCATGACATTTCAGAGACAACCACTACAGTGAAAAAAAAAAAAATGCATGTTGACATGTGATGGGGAGAGGGCTGAATGTAGATACTTTTAAAGAACACCTACAAGATATTCTAGAAATCACAACAAATAAAAAGGTAAGGCTTTGGACCTGAGGTCCCTGAATTCTCTGGGTAGAGGAGATAGTATTTTGTTATTTTTAGCTTGCTGTGGTGAGAGGACATTATGAAGTATTTGCTGTTGTTCCCTCAACCCCTGTGAATCTTGAACTCTGTTACAACCCACTTCTCCATGGGAAACTGTCAAGTCACCTAGAGAACAGAGATATGAAACTATTGGGTTTTAAACTTCAATAAAAGTTAGCTCATTTGTAAAACAGTTCTAGAAGGAATACGTGTTGAGGCATAGCCATCCTCCCTCTCTTCTATGCCCCACCCCCAATATACTCAGGGAGAAAAATCCTAGAGAAAAGTGGAATTCTTTGAAAAGGGTCATTGTACTTGGGTTCACTCCTGGTGCTTGCTCTGAAGGGTAGGGATAATGGAATCTCCACATAGTTTGGAGCTGTGAGATTATAGGAGGTCTGTGTTAAACTCCTGTCTTGTCCTAGCAGGCAATTCTCATAGAATGTTTCTTGTTTACCATGTCATGGGAATGGAGCACGGATAGAGGCACATGGATCCTAGTGAGAGGGAGCAGCCTAGATTCAATGGATTTGACAGAGCACACACACACACACACACACACACGACACTGAGAGCCTGATGACCTGAAGGACTCTTGTGATCTTCCCAATAGACAGCGGCAGTTCAAAAGATAATAGAACTAGGGACAGGGCGGGGGGTGGGATGGGCAGAGTGGCTTCTGTGGCACCACTAAGAGTAGCTAGACATCCACATCCAGAGACTGATAGAGCTATGCACCTTGGGAACATGCAGAAGCAGCATATTGCAGTGACTGAATTCAGAATCAGGAGCCAGAGTCTTCGTTCTAGCTGTAGGACATTAGGCAAGTATATTTTGTACCTCAGATTCCTTAGATAAAAAATCTACAGAGAATTAAGTACATTAATACATAATAAAGCATACAGAACAGTGTCTGGCATAGAGTAGAGAGTTTAGATATAGAAACTAACTATTACTAATGACCCAACACAACATGGCCACTTAGGAGAGATGATCACTGTTACCCCCAGAGGTCTTGTCACACCCTCAGTTTCTCAACTCATGTGATGACGTTTCATACATCCTCAGAAACTGACACTGATCTCCAGGGGAAAGGAAGAGGCCAGGAGATGGGAAAATCCAAGTACACTGTGCTCATTTGGAGTTGATTTGGACTAATATAGTCTTTCCTCAGAGAGATGAAGTTGACCTATAAAAAAGTAAGTCGTATCATTTAAGTAAGTTTGGGATTCTGAAAATTCATACCTGCTACATTAATAGTTTACCTGGATTCCAAATTTCCCCTTTATCAGCTGCTCGATTATGCCTTAGTTACTTAGATTTTCTGTCCCTTTCTTATCTCCTCATAAAGTGTGTGAAAATACCTCAACTACCTGACGGCATAAAGTAGACCTAGATTACTATCCTTTATGTGTTTTGGGGGGAAACATGTAATATTTTGGAAATATGACATGAATGAGTTTCCTAGTATTTCTAGCTTGAACTCCTAGCAAGGTTAGCAGAATGTTAGCTGAGTATAGGAAATGTACCTATGTCCCTTGGGAATCCCAACCCTACATCATTTCCTTTTGATAATATAGCCATCTATTTATCTTAATTTTAAAACTCATTGAGAGGTATACATTTATTAATTTGTTCATTTATTCAGTCTTTCATTTACTCATTCATGCATTAAAGAAGTTAAAATTATTTAATGTTAAATATGTTTTAAGGAGGAATTTTTTTTTATCTCTTTGGGTATATGGAGAAAGAAGACTCATAAAACAGCTAGAATTGGTCATTTAAGATACTCCGTGAATAAGCTGGGTAATCAGATACCTTCATATTATTTATACTATTTAAATTAAAAGTTTAAAATGCATTTAAAAATCACAAGATTTTGGTTTGTTTGGTGAACCTAATGTGAATAATATAAAGCACATCAGATAGAAGCAGCATATAATGAGAACTCGTAGAATAATGTTGTTTAAACTTTGGTAACTTGGAAGAGATTCTTCATGATTTTACCTTTCTCATTTTCATTTACTTTTCTTTTGGTTTCAGTGTATGTGCAATGCTTCTTTGTAGCAGTCATCAGTCTTCATGTACCATCACCATCATCACCATCAACATCATCATAAACATTTATTCTGCATCTAATGTGTTTCTGAAAACATATGAGGGAATACTGGTCAAGAGGCAGGGTAATCTTCACAAGTAAATTTGGTTCAGAGACCTTGTTTGGAAGCTTGCTTACTGATGAAAGAAAATGACAAATTTCATTTTAATTAATACAACTTGCAATGGTAGAATATTTGATCCTCCAGGTAGTGACAAAACTCAAAATGGTGCCAAAAGCAGTCTAGAGCCTTAGAGTAAAGACTAATAGATTGGTCAATACAAGATGAAAATCATGATCCATGCATTCCTCCTGGGGCCTGGGGCCCATGTAACCGACCTCAGCCACGTAAGTTCCAGCCTCATTTCCTCTCCATCAGCATCCCAAACTCCAACAAAAATGACTCTTTTATCAGGAATTACATCAACAGAATAAACTTACTTGGTCAAACAGAGACAGCTTATTTCAAGCCCTCAAGCATATAGAAACACACTTATTAAACAGAATAATCCAAGGGCGCAGATGTTACGTCTTAAAAGCCAGCCAAAGGCTAGTGCTGTTTTTGAATGTTCAAAGTTTGAGCAACCATGACCTGCTGAGTTGACAATTTCCTACCCACCTCTGAATCTACAAATATACTTGTATCTACATCATTGTTTCTTTCTTCTTTATGGTACAGTGGAAGTGATGCCTCTTGAGTTATGATCTAATTCTCCACTTAATTATCTTGCTTTTACTTCATCACAGAATGGTACTAGCATGTTTAAATTTTATTGATATGTGTAGAACTGTAGCAACATCTCTGAGCATCAGAGCAAGCAACTACATTGATGTTTTTGTGTTGGTTAAGAACACTATGTGAAGATCAATGATCTTTCTACTTACCTTTAAGGGAATTAAAAGAATCATTCTGTGCCATTAAGGTTATAATATTATTGATACAAAGCTTTTCTTAAAATCATCTATTTTTTATTGATAAGAGCAAAAAATATATTATCAACAGAATTTGGCTGGATTCTAACATAATTGTTTCCATAATTTAAAAGTCATAAACATGCACCAAAAACTAATCTGCACCAATGGAATGTTCTAAAATAGCTTTAAATATTTAAGATAATATTATAGAAAGGAAAAAATAAGTAAAGCATAAAATAAATATTTAAAAATATTTGGCAACTTTGTTTTTCAGTTAAACAATGTAGATGATTGTCCCAAGGTCATGGCATCCTATTTTAAGTGATGAATTATAATAGATGTATTTTTGACACATGCCAAATGTTATAAGTGTCTTCACCTTTTTTTTTTAAAGATTTTATTTATTTATTTGACAGATCAAAAGAGAGCACAAGTAGGCAGAGAGGCAGCAGAGGGAGAGGGAGAAGCAGGCTCTCTGCTGAGCAGGGAGCCTGATGCGGGACTCGATCCCAGGACCCTGGGATCATGACCTGAGCCGAAAGCAGCCGCTTAACAGACTGAGCCACCCAGGAGCCCCAAGTGTCTTCATCTTTACAGAATGCATTTTTTTCCCTCTAAATGGGAGCTCTGTAATGTGAAGGACACCGAGGTTAATCTTTGAAGTCCAAGTTTCATTACCTAGTCCTGCCCTTGTGACTTGAGGCTAGCTACTTAAGCTCATGTTACCATGGTTTCCTTGCCAGCTACACTAAAATATACCCACCTCTTGGGGTTACTTGGTTGATTAAATGAGAATATATACTTGGGAAATTATTTAATACAATATTATTAAAAGTTGTTATTAATCTATACATTTTACTGGCATGAAAAATATTTAATATTTTTCCACTACTCATGGATTCATGCCGTATATTTATTATGTGTTAAGTTAGCTAATATGTGTATTTTATGGATAATTTTTAGTTTTTAGAATCTTCTCAAATAATTTGTTTATTTTAATTTCTTTATAAGGGTTTTTTTTTTTTTAACTTTTACCGTTTTTCTTTTTTTCCATCACAAGTCTTCTAGTCTTGCTTGTGCTCATAAATAAGACTTCTAGGTCTCATTCTTTCTCGAACTTTCTTGAGTCTATTATATACTCATTGCTCACTTGTCAGCACTTCCTTTCAGAAGAAATCTTTTTTTTATTCTTAAAGTTATATTCGCTTAAATTAAACTTTTGTAGAAATGGAGATCGTGAGGAAGCAAAATTGACATCATGCTTTGGCAGTAATTTATATTTTGTGATGTGTTAGCACAATCAATATTCTTGTTAAACTAGTTATTCCATCTACATTTAACTAAGTAATACCTAACTGTCTGATTTTAAATCTCATCCTTTAATTCTGTCTGGAAACTCGGGAAAATTCTTTTTCCTGTCTTTCAAACAGATACTCTCTCCTGTTATATTTATTGCCACAGGAAGAATTTGGTTGTTCAGTAGATGTCACTAGAAGGCTGTGGTACCGTCATTTTATGCTCTTATAGTCATAGTAACAAAGCCGATATACAGATATTTTCAATTGCTTTAGTACTAAAAATATTTTAATATCTCAAATTTAATTAAACATGGAAGAGAAAAATAGATCACCCTTAAATAAAAATAATTATTTAAGATAATGAAACACATACAATTTGTACATTTTCATTATGGTATTATTTATTTATTTATTTATTTTTATTCTTATGTTAATCCCCATACATTACATCACTGGTTTTAGATGAAGTGTTCCATGATTCATTGTTTGTGCATTACACCCAGTGCTCCATGCAGAATGTGCCCTCCTCAATACCCACCACGAGGCTAACCCATCCTCCCACCCCTTTCCCCTCCAGAACCCTGTTTGTTTTTCAGAGTCCATCCTCTCTCATGGTTCATCTACCCCTCCGATTTCCCCCACTTCATTCTTCCCCTCCCGCTACCTTCTTCTTCTTCTTCTTTTTTTTTCTTAAGATATATTGCATTATTTGTTTCAGAGGTACAGATCTGAGATTCAACAGTCTTGCACAATTCACAGCACTTACCAGAGCACATACCCTCCCCAGTGTCTATCACCCAGTCACCCCATCCCTCCCACCCCACCCCCCACTCCAGCAACCCTCAGTTTGTTTCCTACAATTAAGAATTCCTCATATCAGTGAGATCATATGATACATCTTTCTCTGTTTGACTTATTTCACTCAACATAATACCCTCCAGTTCCATCCACGTCGTTGCAAATGGCAAGATCTCATTCCTTTTGATGGCTGCATAATATTCCATTGTATATATATATATACCACATCTTCTTTATCCATTCATCTGTTGATGGACATCTTGGCTCTTTCCACAGTTTGGCTATTGTGGACATTGCTGCTATAAACATCGGGGTGCACGTACCCCTTCGGATCCCTACTTTTGTATCTTTGGGGTAAATACCCAGTAGTGCAATTGCTGGATCATATGGTAGCTCTATTTTCAACTTTTTGAGGAACCTCCATACAGTTTTCCAGAGTGGCTGCATCATTGTGGTATTTTTTAGATGGCATTAAACATGTATTAACATAAGGCAAGTTCCAATCAAACTATCACATAAACTCAAGTTGATCAAATCAGGCTTAATAAATGGTGCAAGAAGATTTGATGGCTTGTTCTCTGTCATTATCTACGTAAAGGTTTGCTATTAAAGAAAGCTGTTGCTATGTTCACTATTTCTGCACTCTGTCATGAGAAAGAAACATGCTTTATATACTGTAAGTTTTAAGAACAGAAAGTTTATAGAAACAGCAAGTTGACTCTATGTCCTTTTCCTTCAGAAAATTCTCTTTAGACTCTAATTTTCATATCGCTACCTCCATTAAATATTTCTTTTTAAATCTTTAATCATCATTACCTTAGGTTTCCATCAATCTCTCAGTCAACAGGTATCTAGCATATAATCCCAATCCTCTCGTTCTTAGTTATAGGAGACACATGTTCACTTTTGGGAATGCTCCTTATAATGCTTCTTGGAATGCTTCCCCACTCAATAGTCTCACTACCTGAGTTCTTCCTTTATTATTATTAGTTTTAGTCTCTCTCTTTTATCTCGTTCCTACAGTGTGACTTTAAATTGAAATGATTTATTTCGAAGGGCGCCTGAGTGGCTCAGTTGGTTAAGCAACTGCCTTCAGCTCAGGTCATGATCCCAGGGTCCCGGGATCGAGTCCCACATCTGACTCCCTGCTGAGCAGGGAGCCTGCTTCTCCCTCTCCCTCTGCCTGCCACTCCCCCTGCTTGTGTCCTCTCTGAATGTCAAATAAATAAATAAAATCTTTAAGAAAAAAATTTCCTTTAGGGGCGCCTGGGTGGCTCAGTTGGTTAAGCGACTGCCTTCGGCTCAGGTCATGATCCTGGAGTCCCAGGATCAAGTCCTGCATCGGGCTCCCTGCTCAGCGGAGGGTCTGCTTCTCCCGCTGACCCTCCTCCCTCTCATGCTCTCTGTCTCTCATTCTCTCTCAAATAAATAAATAAAATCTTTTTAAAAAAAAGAAATGATTTATTTTGTCCATTAATAATAATAAAAATAGCTGGTATTAGCTGAATGGTTGGTGTCTGCAGCTTCATTCCATAACCTAGGTATTCTTCATATTGCTTTAAATGCTTTAGATGCTGTAGTAGTCTGGGCAGGCCAGCTGTGCTAATATTTTGATAGCAAACAGTATATATATACACTTACTCACACCAAGCCCAATGCAAATATTCTTTGTCTGGTTTCTCTTTGGGCAACTTTACTCCAGGATTCAAGTCTCCTTTTATCCTGACACAACTGCTCTCAACATCTGGTGCCAAATTCTCCAGTGTAAAAGGGATAGAGGGAATGGAGGAAAATTGGGCCAGATAGTGAACCATCTTGACCATCTAAGTGAGGACATCCTCTCACATTTCATTGGCCAAAAAATATCAACTATCTCCAAGGGAGGTAAGAGGGCCAGGAAATGCAATAAAACTTACGATTTCCTCTTCGTGACTTCTATACCTTCATGTTATAAAATATCCATTTAAAAAGCTATACTTAGCTTTCCTTATCACGCTTTAAAAAAATTCTTTGTCCTACCAACATTTGGTACAAAAATCATAGATTTTTATACTACTGTCTCTAAGATTTTAAGACTTAATAGCTTGAGGGCGCCTGGGTGGCTCAGTTGGTTGAGCGACTGCCTTCGGCTCAGGTCATGATCCTGGAGTCCCGGGATCGAGTCCCGCATCGGGCTCCCTGCTCGGCAGGGAGTCTGCTTCTCCCTCTGACCCTCCTCTCTCTCATGCTCTCTGTCTCTCATTCTCTCTCTCTCTCAAATAAATAAATAAAATCTTTAAAAAAAAAAGACTTAATAGCTTGAGAATGCTCAAAAATAATGGTAATTATCAAAATACAATATTCCAGAAAATTTAATGTTAAAATACATTGCTTAAATGACTCTTATCTATTTGTATCTTTTATAAAATACATACTAAATTTACAGTGAAATAAATTTCTCTAGTGGACTGAGCAGCAGTCTTTGGTTAGAAATGGGATATTATGGCAGCAATTATACAGTCTATTATGATAATCATGCTGACCTTGCTGGGGGCACAATTTTGTCAACAATTACTTCTTATGTCATATTTTCCTAAGTCATTCAGCTTCTTCATACTGAGGCCAATTTTATTTCACTTTTACATCTAAAATTTTCTATACCTTTGACCCTTTGGTAGATTATTAGTATATGTACCAGAATTTGGCTGTAATATTGTACTCCATTAAAAAAAAGGTAGGTTAAATGGCCAACATTTGTTATAGTAGAACCCAAAACATATAAAGTGATGCTGAGTATCATTGAAAGTAAATTATTAATTTGAGGGCTATGTCAATTGCATAATTTTGAAGTTCTACTTTACTTCGATAGAACCCAAAATGCTGGGAATAAAATGTAACTTCAGGGAAGTTATTTTACTCCAAATATATTTTAAAATAGTCAGGGCCATCCATCAATTTGAAATGAGTTTGACTGTGTGTGTGTGTGTGGATGTGCATAACTAAAAAACAAAAAAACCCCAACTAACCTAAAGTTAGTTTCCCAGATAATAAAGTAACAGAATCCATTACTACTGTTCTATCTCCTCTCTGTGTGTGTCAAAGAAAGTCAGCAAGTGTCAAGACATTGCTTAATGCATTCTATGTGCCATAAAAAAAATTGGCAAAAAGCTCTCAAGTTTTTTACCCCTAGTTCAGGAACACAAAACAATTTATAAACTATTATCTCTGTGATGAGAAATGAAATGAAGTGTTTGCTCTGTCTAGCTTTTAGCTGATTGTAGCTTAAGTGTATATTATATTGCTGATGTTGAACAGAAGACACTTTCTGTAACTGCTCACTTGGATAGTCTCCAAAAAAGGATGCAAATATTTTACGAGATTATTCCAGGAGGCAGAAGAAAAATGTAAAGGAAACAAAAAATAAGGCATGTGGTTTTCTCTCTTGTCTAAGACTCCTCTGCGTCCAGGAGACCGCATTGACCTGCTCCTGGCAAGGGAAGAGAAGTTTTGCCAGGCTCTCCTGAGGTCTTCTTGCCACACATCTGGTGAGACAGTGTTAACCTGTGTGGTCTCTTCAAGACAGTGAGACCTTCCCTCGGTTCATGGTACAGATAAGTGTTCTTCTGAAACAGATGTAGCCAGAGTAAAGAAAATGAGCTCTTTGGGCCACAGTCACAAGCTCTGAGGACATGGATAAATAGTGCCTTTGGAGTTTCTCTCTCCCTAGTATCTGCGCAGATAGAGATGGATACGTAGTACAGATATTTATTTGATAATAAAGGAATTGTTTAAAAATTGAAGTGATCCTTATACACTTTCATATTCACTTTTCATAACAACTTGTGGAGTTGGGCATCATAATTATGCCTATTCAACGGATGAGAACAACAAACTTCAGATACCCAAGATTACAAACTTCCTAAGTGAGAGAAACGGGATTCAGACCCAGGTCAGCTGCTTCTGTACCATACTTTCAGGCTGAAGGGGATTCAGTGGTGCCACTTTCTAATCTGTGAACAGCTTGGGAAGCCCCAGAGATCCATGTGCACTTAGGAAAATTATTTCTGGAGGCCTGTCCATTCATGCCTCATCACTTCTGGGGGGACAAAGTTGATACTTTATGGTAGCACTGATTTTTACATCCTCTTCTCTAAAACAAAACACAAGAAGAAACTTTAAAAGTTGTAGCACTCCAGTGTCGCTTGTGAAATTACCTCTTCCAGAGGCAACACATCTATAACGTACAAAAATACGATCGTGTTGTCCAGCAGGAATTGTTTTAGATCTTGGAGGCTAGTAAAAACATTTGACTTTGTATGTCTAAATCTCATCTATATTTGAAATGACTACATCCAAAATTTGGGTTCAATGAAAAACAAATGATTGTAATAAATGTAACTGAAAAACTCAACTACTATATTTCATATTTAACCCATGTTTTAAATATTCACATATACAAATACATACTATATTTATTAAATTGAATGAATCAATAGTTTTTCAGCCATTGTATTTTAGAGATCAGAAGACAAAATCAAATGTGTAATCAGTGATCTTTTATCTCCTAAGGCATTTTTTCTTTAATATTACTTTATATAGTCTCATGTTTCCAGTTCCATTTCAGTAAAAAGGAATTTATATTATGTGTACTCTTGAACAGAAATTAATGTATAATAGATTAGATGTGGGCAGCATCTGTTGGTTTTGAGTTCTCAGATCCTTAGCAAAAGCTAGAGACTCAGGAAACAAATCTTGTGGTCATCTAGTGTCCATATCCTTGACATGTTCATGCACTTTCAACCGGAGGGCAGAAGGAGAAAAGGGAAGTTTATGGAGCATTTTCTTGCTTCTTGTTCTTATGGGATGTGAATTTATCTACCACGTAGTTATTTGCTTGTCCAGATAAATTGTAACTCCAAGAAATTTATTATGTTAGTAGTTTTAAAAGCATACAGGGTCAGGTTATCTGATTTTGGTATATATCTCTAGAAGTGCACTCAGGCCACCAAACATGCCAGAAATCCAAGGAGTCGTTTACAGAATCATGTTATCTTATGAAGTGAAAGAAACTTCTGCAGGGAACAGAGATGCAAGCTGGAGAAATGCTTCTGACAACGGAAGCTCTTTAGCAAAATGACTCCGTTGTTTGTAGGTGTATCCAACTGAACTAAAACCTCATAAAATAGAATACATCCTTTATTTCTATTTTCATAATATTCAAAGACATTAACTACTGACATAATATCTGGCTTTATTATAAATTATTGTAAAACATACATACTCTTTAAGTATTGGAACTTACACAATTCGTGTCCTCTCCGAGAAGAATCCATAAATTTTGTCAACAATGCCTACTTAGAATTTTAGAAGATTATATAGTTCACTTTGACAAAACATGGAAAGAACAGCTCCATGTTTGAGTGATATAGTTGCCTAAGGGCTTTGGAGCAGAAAGATGTAGGTTTTATTCATTAGGTGACTCTTGACTGAGGGCAGTGAAATCAGAATAATGACATTTAACTCACTAGCTTCTTAAAGTGATATTAACTTGAGTTTTTCATGAAAACTACACGGTATATTTGTCAAAAGGTAGATTTCTAGCTCTGAGCCAGTCCTGTTGAATCTAACACTCTGTGAATGGAGATTTGAAATCAGAATGTAAAAGAACATGCCCCATATAATTCTTATTAACATTAAAGTTTAAGAACCATTAATTCCCATGATCTTATATGGTTACAAAAATATCACAGGAGATGTTGGGAAAATGTTATATGTCTAAATATATTATAGATAGCATGTATGTGAGATATATGCACATGCAGTTTGTTAATAAATGGTCATAATAAATATGATTCACTTAATATACATAAAAATTATTGTTTTAGGTCTGTGTATAACAGTCATAGAAATAATTATGCTTATTATAAAGTTGATTCAAGGTAAGGCTAAATGATAATTTCAGAGACAATTATTTCAAATTTGAATTATTTGGTAAATTATTTGTGTCTATTTTAAGGACTAATTTAATCCTTATGAACTAGGTTTTAATAAACATTTGTTGAACAAGTAGATAGGGCAAAATTGGACATTATACTTTGTATTGTGTAACATGTTAAGCTTAAAATATTTCCATGTATTTCTATTACAGGTGCTTCATTCTATTCTATAGGAAATTTATTGGCTGTTTAAAGTGTCTATCACTGGAGTTTTTGCTAGGAGGACTATTGTTTAACATCTCATAGTGAATTTGTATGGGTTGTGCACTGAATCTGTGCTAGAGAATACTTCATTTCCTCTATTGAATTTTTGGATTTAAGAGCTTCATGTTTAACCGGGAAAGTGTCTCTAACTTTCAAATGAGGTGATTTCTAGGTAGACGGCCAGGGTTTGCCAGAAGGATGAGATACCCACTGTCGCTGGTAAGGCTTTTATGACTGACGTAATGCTTGTAAACCTCAAAGACAGGATGGTAAACTGACTGTGAATTAGATCCAGGTGCCTGCCCATAGGGGAAAATATAGGAATGCAATCAGATTTGAAAAGGGTCAGATTGGAAAAGGTTATAGTTGATTTTAGCAGCAGGAGCAAATGCTTTGAAACGTTTCTAAAGGAGTGTGTGTTAAGCACTGGGCAGATTGTTTTTATAGACTGGGATTCTTATCTGTGGTGCAATTTAGATAGGAATGAGTATAGTTATCTGCAGAGTTCCTCCAAAAACTTTAAAAGTCAGTAACCTGTGACTCCAAGACCCAACCTTGAAAGACAAAGTGCTTAAGAAATTATGTCACAGTGTTGAGTTCAAAAAGGAAAACATATTTTGACTTCCTTCTGTACCAGCATCATTATTTTCAAACGATTTTTCAGGCCATTTATCTACCTGAGCACCAGATTGTTCAAATAATTATAATTCATAATGTGGCCACAGAGTCTTTTAATCTTTTAATTGATTACCCTAGGAATTATATGTACATCAAAGATTAACATTACAGGGAATAATAATGCATCTTAATGTAGAGATTGCATTTTAAAAGATTGTGTGTTTTTTTTCCCCTCAGTGCTTTCTCATTCTGACATCTGAAATTGCTTTTCTTAAATCTGTCGACAAGTTCACATACAACATAGTTAAATGAGTTTCCCAGCATTTGAGGAAACCATGAAGTTCCATTTGCAATGAGTTATATAACTTTTTTTTTAAAGATTTTTATTTATTTATTCATGAGAGACAGAGAGAGAGAGAGGCAGAGGGAGAAGCAGGCTCCCCGCAGAGCAGGGAGCCCGATGTGGGGCTCGATCCCAGGACCCTGGGATCACGACCTGAGCCGAAGGCAGACGCTCAACCATCTGAGCCACCCAGGCACCCTGAGTTATATAACTTTAAAGAAAAAGAGTCCAACCAAGAGTCCCACATTCCATAGTTTTATTTGAGAATTTTTTAAAATAAAGGTTAATCTCAAAGGTCTCATTTAAATGAAAATAGAGTAAAAAAAGATTTTTCTCTCTGAACTTCCTCCCTCTATTCTGTGAACATGTGAAATCATAAAGAAAATTGGAAGTTTGGACAAAATATTACCTGGACATAGTGCTTCCCACTACCTTTTTTAGCTTTTAAGTTGTTTTTGTTTTCTTTCCAGGAAAAACAATTTGGTGCAGCTAAATAAGCCTCTCCTGCTTTTCATGACCTTTCTAAGGAGTAAAAAAACAAAAACAAAAACAAAAACAACTCTTCTACAAATTTGGGTTCTCTAAAATAGTTAATTCTGAAAATAATTTTGTTAGCTGAGTCACAAGATTTTAAATCTTAACATGCTGGAAGTAATTTTCATAGAATTATTGAAAAAAAAATCCAGGTGTCTGAGTTTAGTTCAACAACCATAAGAAGACATGATGTGATTGTCACACTGCTTTTGAGCTTTGTCCTTCACAACAAGACAGGTACAGTCTTCTGAATTCTAAGGAGTTGATAGTTTATTTGCATTTGATGCCAACTGTTCTCCTTTGGCAGTGGGTGACTTGAATTTCACCAAGTAGTCTTGGTCCATTATCATACTATTAAATTCAATAGAAAAATAATATTTTCCTCCAAATATTCCCATAAGATTTAAGATTAGATTATAGATATGAATATATTATATGTAACTGCTTTTTGTATTTATCTTGATGAGAACAGAATTTTTTTTACAGACTAAAACCCAAGATTTACATGACAGAAACTTCCTCGCCAAATATATATATCCATCCCTCTGAATTCGTTAAACTCAGTATCCACGGTTAGGCAAATTTCACTACTAACCGAATCAAAACTTGTGATCAACACTGGCAAAGAAGATGAAATATTGTACAGTCTGGATGAAGCCATTGTTGTTGAGTGAAAGTTTTAATTTTTAAGATTTAACTTACCATATTTATTATGATTTCAGAAAATCTCACCTACAGTTACTTATTTTATTGTTTGTTTTCATTTCACTATTTTGATTAGAATTTTAAAATTAGAATAGCAATCTCAGAAACAAACATCTACATTTTGGTGTTTGGCTGAATTGAAGAATACAATTTTGTGTATTTATCTTACCCCCTGCCATTTTGTTAATTTCAATTTCAAAATTTCAAAAATTATCTATATAAAAAAAAATGTTAGGAGATTAGAAAGAAAACACACAACTCCATTTCCAAGTCACTGACTTTTCAGTTCAAAGCATTAGCTTTGAGGTTTATCAAAGGATTATAGCCTTTGACTTCTCTTTGAAGAAACTGTAGTGAAGTATACGATAAAAAACTTCATCAGTATTAACAGTAAAGCTGGAAAGGTGAGAATTTAGGATGTGAAATACTTAGTGGCCTAAAATAAAATTATTTAATATTCTGTATGATGCAGTAGTGGTAGATTCATTATGCCATGCTTTTATTGAAACCCAAAACTTCACAACACAAAAGGTGAAACTTAATCTCTGCAAATTAAAAAAAAAAAATGAACTAAGAGGTCTGGGGAATCCCAGAATGAAATGCAAACTGTGATAAAGTACTCAGCTGTGTTACAAATGTGTGATATGACCTTATTGAAGGGGGTAAAGGAAAACAGTACTGAACACAACAACTGCTGGTCACAGGCTATGGAGAGAATGTTGCCTGTTCTCACTCTTCTCTTTCCTGTGCTTATCTTAATCTCTATCATTTAGGAAATATTCCTCAAGTGTTTCTTGAATTAATGTTGAATACAACAAATCAGGTATTCCAAAAAAACCCAACAAATCAGGTATTCATTAAAAAGTCATCACCAAGTGAGCCTTTTTTCCAAAAAAAATTATTTATTTATTTATTTGAGAGAGAGAGAGAGCATGCATGCGTGCATACACACACACACACATGCACAAGTGGGGGCAGGGGCAGAAGGAGAAGGAGAGAATCTCAAGCAGACTCCGCGCTGAGCATGGAACCTGACATGGGGCTTGATTTCAAGACCCTGAGATCATGACCTGAACCGAAACTAAGAGTCCGAGGCTTAACCCACTTAGCCACCCAGGCACCCCCCACGTGAGTGATACACCACTGACATGGCATACAGAATTAGACCAGTTTGCTCCCAAACATGACATTCTCAGTGAGTGCCTTGCAGCATTTTGGTGAATAGGAATAGGGGAAGAAGGAGATATTTGTCTTGCTTCTCATGCTAAGGCTAAAGCCTTCACTGTCTCACCATTAAATTTAAGATAAGCTGCATTGATTTTTGTATACATCCTTTCTTGTAGGCTCCTGAGCCAGTAGAACACTGGAGTAGAAGTGTTCGTGAGCTACTGGAAACCAAATGTTGACAAGGAGGATAGTCCTTTAAGGCCATACTCAGAGTCCTCCTTCTCCAGAGGCTTTCACAGGCTTTTACTCCAGGTATTCTCTCAGGTTCATTGTGAAGATCAAGGTGAACCCCCATGACTCCAGCAGAGGAGACCGAAAGATCAGCGATTATGAAGTCCACCTAGACCTTTCTTCCATGGAACAAAGGTTTAATTTAATCTTTAATTTAATTTAATTTAAGAAACCTACCTTCTATTCCCAGAATTTTAGTGTTTTTATCATGGATGGAAGTTGAATTTTATTAAATGCTTTTCCGACATGCCTTGTAGTTTTGTTGTTGTTGTCCAGAGCCAAACACGTTCTATGGGGCAGTTAATACTAAGGTAATAGTTCTTTTGGGTGGGAATTTATGTTAATCTCTACATAGGTTACCCTGGATTATTTGCTGTGGCCATCGTATCCAAAGCCATCAAATGTCTATACTGACCTTGTTTGTGGCTCTACTCTTGACATTAGGCTTTCCCCTTGTGCTTCTCCACCAAGAGAGTCTGTCTTTCACAGCTCTCTTCGCTGTGATTCACTGCTGCTATGAAACCTTATTAGCACAGTCATAGGATGTGGGGATGGGAAGTTATTCTCTCATCTTTTGATTGGTTCTCAATTTTTGGAGTGCATGGTGGGCTTGTGTCTTGGAGTTGTGACCTTCACAAATGTTTTTGTCCCTCCTCCCATAGAGCTCTCTCCCTTATACCCACCTATATTCCTTCCCTGACCGTAGCACATTTATTCCCATTTTCTCCATTTGTGTCCTTGAAGCCTTCTCCTCTATAATTATGGTCTCTCTTTTTTGTTCTTTTAATTGAGACAAGAAGGCTGGAAAAGGGCTGGAGTGGGGCTGGAGAGACAGTGTTTCCCATGTGCCAGGGAGAATGGGATTTTCCTGGTGGCCTCTGATGATGACTTTCCTGAAATTAAATTAAACCTTTGTTCCATGGAAGAAAGGTCTAGGTGGACTTCATAATGGCTGATCTTTCGGTCTCCTCTGCTGGAGTCATGGGGGTTCACCTTGATCTTCACAATGAACCTGAGAGAATACCTGGAGTAAAAGCCTGTGAAAGCCTCTGGAGAAGGAGGACTCTGAGTATGGCCTTAAAGGACTATCCTCCTTGTCAACATTTGGTTTCCAGTAGCTCACGAACATTTCTACTCCAATGTTCTACTGGCTCAGGGCATCCTGCAGCTTCTGCTTTAGGTAAGCAAAGCATAGGTCCTGTGTCTCCCTGGAAGTAACTTCTCTCTAGATTTCATGGTGGTGGTTTGCTCTGCAACCTCAGTTCTCTGATGGGTCTCTGGAAGATAATGGCTTTTCTATTTGTCCAGCTTTTGTTGTTGTTTCAGGAAGGAATGCTGAATTCAAAGCTCTTGTGTTGAAACTGAAACCAGAAATCTTGTATCAATGCTCCTGACCATTTTTATAGGTTCTCCTATGAATTTCATTTATTTGTTATGACAAAGTATTTAAAGCCTCTCTGCAAAATATTGACTACTATTTACAACTTCTATTCTAGATAGATTACTTCATTAATAAAATTCTTATTTAACATGGATTTTATTACAAGTTATGTCATAGGAGTATAGTCATCATACTCTGTACAATTGGCAAAATAGAAAATAAAGATGTTAGTCTGTGACACTTTGGATGCCTGCCTTGGGCATGGATACCTCCTGTTGTTACTTAGATAACTGAAAATCTCATTATGAATGGAAATCTTGTGAACAATCTAAAAGTTAATTTTATTTTATCCACAAAAAGACAGAGGTTATGTTATGGCTTATAACAACAACAAAAATAATGCAACAGGGTGGTTCAAGAACTTTAGAATTACTTCAAAATTTCAAAAGATAGAGAAATGATGGTTGTAAATGCTGCTGAGAAGCCAGAGCAAACTGTTGGTGAAAGAAGTTTAGATCAGTGAGTTTGCCAAAAGCATAAATCTATAAAGTGAGAAAAATTCCTAAGAGTCATCATAAAATGAAATTTTTATGTAAAACAAAACCATTTCCAGTACTCAGACTTTAGGAAGAAAAGTGTGATTTATTTTCCCCATGTGGCAGAAAGTTGGCGTGGAAAATGTTCTCAATGGGCTGATGACTGGTGAGATGAACTTCAAAAGTCAGGGAAGCTAGGGTATTATCCTAATTTATTAACAGTTAAGATGTTGGCAATTTGAAAACTGGGATTTTTTTGTTATGTTTCCAGTTCAAGACTAATAAGTGAATACAAGCACTGTGAGAAGACCCATATTTTTTTAATAACATCCTCATGTGAACGATCATATGAGTTTTTAAAATATGTCTTAAGTTACCTTGAGTGGCAGTTGCTAGAGGCAACCAAATTTTCAGTCACTGCTCTGAATTTTATACACTTAATAAAAAAAGGCTAATGTGTATTGGCAATAGGATGGCCAACTGTCCCAGTTTACCTGTGACTTAGAAGTTTCCTACTCATAGTCTTTCAGGCTAAAAATAGAAATACCACAAACAACCAAGGACCCTTGGTCACCTGAATTGGTACTTACCACGTCTCCTCCCACTTCATACTCCCAGGAGGCCCATGTGCAGATCCCATGAGATTGTAACCCATGGTTTGCCTCTCCGGACCTACATTCTTTCTCACACTTGCACATGACGTTGTACTTCCTTGGAGTTGGGGCTCTGAATGAATGGAAGGAACATGGTCCTCAATTGTGGAAGCTACCAGGACTATCCCGTTCCATTTGTCTTGCAGATATGAAACAAAGAATGCAAAATAAGGGGTGAGGCAAAATAGACGAGGGGTCTAGTCTACAGATTCATCTACTGATATGGATAAACTGGGTTTATTAGAGTAGGGTTCCCTGGGAAGCAGCATCTGAGATAGATATCAGTGGTCAGAGAATTGTCTGGGAATGCATACCTGTGTACAGGAAAGTAAAGAAACAGGTGAGGGTCCTGGAGAGATTGGGCTACCCTATAGTGACAGCCAAACAAACCCCAGCTGCCCTTGCAGGCACTGCGAGGCTGAAATAGTCTTCACTAATGGCTTATGATGAAGCTATCGTCAGGACACTAGTCACCTGTGAAACCAGACTCTTACTTGCATGGGACCCATACGTATATACTATGTGACTAGTTGGTCACTGGATGCAGACTGTCCATGAGGCAGTTACAAGAGGGAAAAGAAATTAAGGCTCTTTGCTGAAGATAACTGAGCCTTGCTCCAGAGACTAACTTTCCTTAGAACCAGTGAAATATCAAAGATTTCAATTATTAAAGATGATAAAGGGTCTGTAGCAGTCCTTTTTGGCATTCCTATTTCTTAGGAAGTTGCTGGATTCTTTCTTTTTTTAAAGATTTTATTTATCTGAGAGAGAGAGAGAGAGAACGTGCGTGCGCGTGCGTGCACACACACACACACACACACACACACACGAGTGGGGGAGGGGCAGAGGGAGAAGCAGATTCCCCGCTGAGTGGGGTGCTGGACATTGGACTTGATCCCAGGATCCTGAGATCACGACCTGAGCCAAAGGCAGATACTTAACCGACTGGACCACCCAGGCACCCCATGCAAGTTGCTTGGTTTTTTTAAATCGATCCGTGAATGATGGATTAACAAATTACTTGACTTTTGCATCTCTGAAATTTTTACTTATACTCAAAAATAAAGCATGGTCTTATGGCATGTTCTCAAACCAGAAATTCCATTTAAAGCCTGAATAAACCTACCATATACGGGGCCCTGCTTTAATGTCACATGCTCTGCAGTCACTCTTTCTGGATCCTCGCTAGGGTTTTGAGGCTGCCTTCGTGATCAAAGTTTCCAAATTCCAAACATCTTCAAAGGAGCCGTCAGGACTCTGGCTTTGAGTGGAGTGGTCATCCATCTCCAATCACGCTTTCCAGGCTCTGTCCCTGAATCCCAAGCTTCCAGAGCAGTGGCTGTATTAAAGCTGTTGAATGTGAGAGCAATTTCTAACCCAAATTACACAAAAAAGTGAAAATATATGCTATGGATTTTGGTCACAGTCAGCTATTATTCTAGCTTCATGAAAACAAAGGCTACCATGGGCAGGTAAAATATACAATGTTGCTAAAGACCATGAAACGTGGCCTCTCTCCACCCACTTCACTATATATATATATTCACTCTTTCAAAACATTCTTTCATGTTGATTTTTACCAGGAGTTTTATAATTACCTAATAATGCCATGTGGAATGGATTAATGGTCTTGTATTAATTGTGGCAAAAATGCAATGCTTTATGAGATAGAATGATAGACATGGCATTATATATGAATGCCAATTAGATATATATTTCTTAATTTCTGGCCTTTAAACTGAGTTGATAGATCACAGTATAATGTCAAGTTTATGAACTAGTCCATGTTTTTATGACAGTCTCTAAATGAAGGTACAGCCAAGAGCATGTTTTTTTGCCTGTCTGTTTTGGGATGGAGCAATTACACAATGTCACCTTCATTGGTGTCATATAATAAACATATTATGTATTTTTATTTTTATTATTTTTTAAAGATTTTATTTATTTATTTGACAGAGAGAGAGATAACGAGAGCAGGAACACAAGCAGGGGGAGAGGGAGAGGGAGAAGCCAGCTTCCCACCAAGCAGGGATCCCGATGCGGGGCTGGATCCCAGGATCCTGGGATCATGACCTGAGCCGAAGGCAGACGCTTAACAACTGAGCCACCCAAGTGCCCCTGTTATGTATTTTTATATCTGATTTTGATTTTTTTCCTTCAATTTTATAAAATAAGTAACTTCCCAGTTTATCATTCATTGCTTTCCTTATGGCTTATACTTACATCCTCTGGAAATAGAGCTCCCGTGTATGTTTTGCTTTTAAATAGTCCACATTTAACAAGTGATAAAATGTTGTTAAAAGGTTAATGAAAATTGCGACTTTTAATTTTTCCACCAGTCTAGTTGCCTTCTTTCAAGCAAATTTATAAGGATAGATTGAGGAACTCTCGGAGAAACCCTCTAACTGCCACTGAAATCATCGAATAACAGTGGTGTGTAGGCAGTTGAAGGCAAGCTTTGATAGGGCAATTTATCATAGACGTTTAGACAGAACCCTGTGCATTTCCTGAACATTTCCACGGTTCATTTCTAAAGCTATCTGACCAGTTTGTACTCTTAACTTTTCTCTTGATTCAAATACTCTATTTATTTGCATAAAATATAGTGTAATAAATGTATCTGTACCTAAAACATTATTTCTGTAATGTTCTTTCATTCAGCTTTAAGATGACCTTTTATGATTTTGAAAACTTTATGCTTTTAGATAAACTGTGCTTCACTTTTGGTGGATAAGGAGTAAGTACTTACAAAATTGTCTTCATGCTACACGAAAATAAGGGCAAGTTTGACATGAAGGATGCATTATTATCTATCTATCATCTATCTATCATCTATCTATCTATATCTATTTATCTATCATCTATCTATCATCTATATCTATCTATCTAAAATGTAGTTATATGGGGCGCCTGGGTGGCTCAGTTGGTTAAGCGACTGCCTTCAGCTCAGGTCATGATCCTGGAGTCCCTGGATTGAGTCCCGCATCGGGCTCCCTGCTCTGCAGGGAGTCTGCTTCTCCCTCTGACCCTCCTCTCTCTCAAATAAAATAAAATCTTAAAAAAAAAATAAAAAAATAAAATGTAGTTATAAGTCAACTGTATTTCATTTGGTCAGAGTAAGAGTAGAGGTTGGTTGGTAAGTATTTTCATGTCTAATTTTCACATTATTATAATAGTTACTATGCTTCATTCTGTGTTGTTTTAGGATGGACAGAAAAACAGCTAAACTTGTATTTTAAAAATATAGGGCATTTTAAATTCTGATCCTGAACCATTTTGAGTAATTGCTATATTCTTATTTAGTGTACTTAATTTCTACTTGGCAAGGAATCTAAGATTTTTATTTTCAAGCTGAGAAATATTTTAAAATATCTCATTTGCTGAAGAAAGTTTAGGTACTTTTGGTAAAATGTACATTTTAGTTGTACAAGTTTCATTTGAAAGGAGAACCGGTATCATCATGTTACTCCAAAACTCTACTTTGGGTATACATTGCATTTTCTTCTTAAGACTACAAATCACTTTTTACATATATCATTTCACTTGCTGTTGGATTTTCTTAAATTGAATCCTTTTGTGTCATTTTCCCTATGGACATCCATAAAAGCTTTCTCTATGTTCTTGTTTTATTGAATAGAAACAAGCATATTTTTCTTCTGCTACAGAAATTGCTATTGAAAAGTCTACTTCCCCATATCAGTTATCTCACGTTTTGCTGGTTTAATGATATTCCTCATTATAGTAATACTCACTGAAAACAACTTAAAAAAGCCTAATTTCTCTTTGACCTTTAAAAAATAACATTTAGTGGCTATTTACATTTGGAAATATTTTTATTGACTACTCATCATCCCAGGACTGATTTCTTTTTTTCAGAATAAAAATTCAGTACTCCATCTTGTTTATAGATTTTCCCTGATAAAACTCTTTTCCTAGTGGATTAGCTGTTTATATTTTAAAAATCATGAAGTCTCTTTTTTTAACCTTTTATTTTATTTTTTAAAAAGATTTTATTTATTTATTTGAGAGAGAAAGAGAAAGAAAGCACGCAAGCAAGCCCGAGCAGGGGGGAAGGGCAGAGGGAGAAGGAGAAGCAGACTCCCTGCTGAGCTGACGTGGGACTTGATCCCAGGATTCTGGGATCATGACCTGAGCCAAAAGCAGACACTTAACTGACTGAGCCACCCAGGCGCCCTAACCTTTTATTTTTTAAAAGAAAAATATAGTTTATAGTGACTGTTAGTGGATGGGGATGGTAGTGGGAGGGAGGAGGCTGCCACTGCATGTGTTGGGACTCAGGCCACTATTCTTGGCTCATGCACAACCTTAGTGCATTAATTAGATTAGAAATATCTTCCCTCCCCCACCCCCACCCCCAGCAGGATTAAGGCTATTTAGCCCAGATTCTTCTTTTATTCCCTAGGGTCTTTTAGAGAGAAAGTAGTTTCTTATAAACTACACATAAATTAATATCATGACTACACTTGAAATTAATGTGGTATATGTCAATTATACCCAAGAAAAAGAATTTAAATATATATGGTAGAATAATGGAAATTAGATACCATAATTCTAATCTTTGTAAAATTGTCTGATGTTCTGTGTTTATGTTCAGTAAAACAATTTTTAAGCACTGTAAAAAAATGAAGGCCACAAGGCTTATAATATACATTATTTCTAGAGCTGCTTTCAGGACACTGAAGTGCTAATAATTGGAACTCCCAATGCATTAATGACATGTTCTGAGTATTTTAGAGATAGATAATCGGGAAAAAAAATTTTTATTTTGCCAGAGTCTCATAGCTGGGAGATACATTAAATGTTTCAGATATAAAATTAAAATAATCTTAATCTATAAAAAATCAGATATTGTGTACTTGGAACTAAGTTAAAATTATAGCATTAATTTTACAGGAAAAATATATTACAAAGTTGTGACCCTATCAAATGTAATTCCTAAGAAGGTTCTCTTTTCACACATGTGTGTAGTAAGTGTTTCATGGTTTGTATAACCACCTGTGCCCTTTCCACTTCTGTATTTGCAGACAACTTGAAATTTTTCATTACCAACTTGATTATCTTTCACTCATAAGAGATTTTGGCTTTGTTGTCTGGATACTCAATCTCATTTGTCTTTTTTAAAAATTTAATAGATTTACAAGAACTATCTAAGTGTTCATGGTCCTGGAATGATTTTCCTAAATATATAGTATTCATTTTGAATGTATGAGTTCAAATATATATATATATTTTAAGATTTTATTTATTTATTTGAGAGAGAGAGAATGAGAGACAGAGAGCACGAGAGGGAAGAGGACAGAGGGAGAAGCAGACCCCCTGCTGAGCAGGGAGCCCGATGTGGGACTCGATCCCGGGACTCCAGGATCATGACCTGAGCCGAAGGCAGTAGCTTAACCAACTGAGCCACCCAGGCGCCCCAAATATATTTTTTAAGAAATTTTAATTTAATTGGAGACATTAGCTTTTGTCATTTCCCATTGCTACGGTTTTCTTCTGTGGTGTTGGATTTTCTGCAACTGTCTCTTATGTCTTTAGTTTTCTCTCAAATTGTTTAATCTAGGCTCACTTATGTTCAGTTTATTTCCTTTTTCATGATCATTTTTTCTTCTCTTTCTAAATCTTTTCTACTGAATTCTAATTCTTTCCCTTTGTCAGTTTCCTATTTGCATTCTCATTTTCATATAATCATTCATAACTAAGTTTCCTTAATTGTGATTATACTGTTTTTCACATCTTCTATTGTGCTCTTGATTACTTTTAGTTTGTTTTGGAATATTATATTTTTGGTTTTCACATTTTGTGAGCATGTCTTTCTAGTGTCTTCATGCCCATTGGGCTGTCATTCAGCTAATTATTCTTTCTCTTCCTTCTTGATCTTTGGATGAGCCTCAGTTACACCTTACTCATGTCCACTGTGTGAACACAGGGCTTTTCTGCTCATTTCCAGGGAGTGTATGTGACTGGAGGGGGAGGCCAGATTAAATTTTCTAACTTCCTGATTCTCAGGTTCTTTGTTGAGTCACCAAAAAGTGTTTTTAATAAAATATGCTTCTATTTTCTGAGGCCTTCCTTTCTGCTCTACTTTTCATCATGTGTTTGAATCTTCTCTTACCTTTGCCCCTGGTTTTCCTGTCCACAATTCTGATTCTCCTCCTTGAGGCTTCTCCTCTTTATTGATCTCGCTTTGGAACAGAGCATAAGCTGTTTGCTTTCCTGAGCTCTTTCCTCCTAGGTAGGCCACACCAGCAACAGCAGCCCTTCTTCATCGGACTCTTCTCAATTTCAGCTCTTGACTTCAAGTCATCCACTAAGATGACTTCTGTCTTTGTTAGGGACTTTTAGGCCACCTGGATCTCAGATGATCTGTGGTTTCATCCCACAGAGTTGCTCCCTGTTTGCCAAGAGTGGGCTGGCTTCCTGGATTTTGAGGTTTACAAGACTTTGTCATTTTCTTTTTTTGAAGATATTATCTTGGGTTTTTTTGCCTAGTCCTTATAGTTGCTTAGTTGTTTTGAGGAATTCATTGAGATTGAAAAGCTATGTTGACATTACCATCTTGTCCTCATTCAATGATCCACCACTCAATGACCCCATCCCCACCAGGGATTTTAGTAAGTATTCAGCAAGGTAAAGATTTTTTTAGAGGGAAGACATATATATATATATATATATATATATATATATGTCAAAAACCTAGACATATATGTCTTTGATTCCAGTGTCCTGTCCAAAAGTTCTTTTCATGGTATAACTTTTTTTTTTTTTGAAGATTTTATTTATTTATTTGACAGAGACAGAGATAGCGAGAGCAGGAACACAAGCAGTGGGAGGGGGAGAGGGAGAAGCAGGCCTCCCCCCGAGGAGGGAGCCCGATGTGGGACTCGATCCCAGGACCCTGGGATCATGACCTGAGCTGAAGGCAGACGCTTAACGACTGAGCCACCCAGGCGCCCTCATGGTATAACTTTAAAACACCATTTTTTCCCCTCACTTTTATGTTTCTTTACCTCAACCTAATGGAAACCACCTTGAAGCAACTGAATAACAATAGATGAGAAATCTCACACTAAAACTGAACATTACCTTAAATTATGTTATTTACTTAAAAAGTTTCACTAGCTTTTGTTGGCTAAGTCTTCTGAAATCCAATCCCTTACTGTTTAGGATTGAAAAGCATCCAGTTTTTCCTATTCTAAAAATCCTTACATTTCTGGATACTTGTTTTCCTTTTATTTATACTGGATAAGCAGCCAATTATTTCTGGAATCATCTACTCCTGCAATTATTGCTTTCTAGGCTACTGCAGGAAAGAATTGCTGTTATCAATATTTGCTCCTTCTTAGAAGAATCATCCCAAGTTTTAAGCCTGTGAAATAAGTTTCCTCATTAGTCCTCAGAATTCAAGACTTCTTATTTTTATTAAAAGATTTTTTTAATAGAAGCATCTCTGCTCAAGATGCCTATTTCTGTCCTGGACAGAGGAAAGTAGGACAAAACAACTCTCACTTGAAATATCAGTGGCTTAATGAAATAAAGGTACATGTTTTACTTGCCTCACTGTGTGGTGGAGGACAGCCAGTTTTTGCCCACTCTTGTCCTCTAGCCACTGGTTCTGAGATCTGAGTTCCTTCCTTTGTATACATGACTGTGCTTACTATAACAAGTGTCTTCTTTGGTGACATGGCAGGGGAAGAGAGGATTGCACCTTTCTAAGAAGGACCAAGTTTGGAAGTGACATATCACATCTGGCCATATTCCACTGACCAGATATCAGTCACTTGGTTCCAAACTATATTGTAAAGGAAGCATGGCAATGTAGTTTTCCTCTATGTTCAGGAAGGTATTAGAGCATGCTTAACATACAACATATATATACAGGTAATAAGTACCTTTATTTTATTTATTTTTTTTGTGATCAAGGCTCTTTTATTTAATTTTATTTTCTTTTATTATGTTATGTTAGTCACCATACAATACACCATTTGTTTTTGATGTAATGTTCCATGATTAATTGTTTTCATATAACACCCAGTGCTCCATGCAATACTTGCCCTCCTTAATACACATTACTGGGCTAACCCATCCCCCCACCCCCTCCCCTCTAAAATCCTCAGTTTGTTTCTCAGAGTCCATAGTCTCTCATGGTTCGTCTCCTCCTCTGATTCTCCCCCTTCATTTTTCCCTTCCTTTTAATGTCCTCCATGCTATTCCTTATGTTCCACAAATAAGTGTAACCATATAATTGACTTTCTCTGCTTGACTTATTTCACTTACCATAATCTCCTCCAGTCCCATCCATGGTGATGTAAAAGTTGGGTATTCATCCTTTCTGATGGCTGAGTAATATTCCATTGTATATATGGACCACATCTTCTTTATCCATTCATCTGTTGAAGGACATCTCGGCTCTTTCCACAGTTTGGCTATTGCAGGCATTGCAGCTATGAATTTTGGGATGCATATGGCCCTTCTTTTCACTACATCTGTGTCTTGGGGGTAAATACCTAGTAGTGCATTCCTGGGTCATAGGGTAGCTCTATTTTTAATTTTTTGAGGCACCTCCACTCTGTTTTCCAAAGTGGCTGTACCAACTTGCATTCCCACCAACAGTGTAAGAGGGTTCCCCTTTCTCCACAACCTCACCAACACTTGTTGTTTCTTGCCTTGTCCATTTTTGCCATTCTAACTGGTGTAAGGTGGTATCTCAGTGTGGTTTTGATTTGAATTTCCCTGATGGCTAATGATGATGAACATTTTTTCATGTGTCTGTTGCCATTTGTATGTCTTTTTTGGAGCAGTGTCTGTTCATGTCTTCTGCTCATTTTTTGACTTGACTATTTGTTTTTTGGGTGTTGACTTTGAGAAGTTATTTATAGATTTTGGGTATCAGCCCTCTGTCTGTAGTGTCATTTGCAAATATCTTCTCTCATTCTGTGGGTTGCCTCTTTCTTTTGTTGACTATTTCCTTTACTGTGTAGAAGCTTTTCATCTTGATGAAGTCCCAAAAGTACATTTTTTTTAAAGATTTTATTTATTTATTCATGAGAGACAGAGAGAGAGAGAGAGAGGCAGAGGGAGAAGCAGGCTCCCAAGGAGCAGAGAGCCCGATGTGGGACTCGATCCCAGGACCCTGGAATCATGACCTGAGCCGAAGGCAGACGCTTAACCATCTGAGCCACCCAGGTGCCCCCAAAAGTACATTTTTGCTTTTGTTTCACTTGCCTTAAGAGATGTATCTTGAAAGAAGTTTCTGTGGCCAATGTCGAAGAGGTTACTGCCTATGTTCTCCTCTAGGATTTTGATGGATTCTTGTCTCACACTGAGGTCTTTCATCCATTTTGTGTTTATCTTTATGTATGGTGTTAGAGAATGGTTGAGTTTCATTCTTCTGTATATAGCTGTCCAATTTTCCCAGCACCATTTATTGAAGAGACCCTCTTTTTTCCATTGCATGTTTTTTCCTGCTTTGTCAAAGATTATTTGACCATAGAGTTGAGGGTCCATATCTGGGCTCTCTATTCTGTTCCATTGGTCTATATGTCTGTTTTTGTGCCAGTACCATGCTGTCTTAGTGATCACTACTTTGTAATATAGCTTGAAATCTGGCAATGTGATGCCCCCAGCTTTGTTTTTCTTTTTCAACATTTCCTTGGCGATTCGGGGTCTTTTCTGATTCCATACAAATTTTAGGATTGTTTGTTCCAGCACTTTGAAAAATGTCATTGGAATCTTGATCAGGATGGCATTGAAGGTATAGATTGCTCTGGGTAGCATAGACATTTTAACAATGTTTATTCTTCTGATCCATGAGCATGGAATATTTTTCCCTCTTTTTGTGTCTTCTTCAATTTCTTTCATGAGTGTTTTGTAGTTCCTAGAGTATAGATCTTTTACCTCTTTGCTTAGGTTTATTCCGCGGTATCTTATGGTTTTTGGTGCTATTGTAAATGGAATCGTTTCTCAATTTCCCTTTCTACAGTTGCGTTGTTAGTGTATAAGAAAGCAACGGATTTCTGTGCATTGATTTTGTATCCTGCCACATTACTGAATTGCTGGATGAGTTCTAGTAAGTTGGGGGTGGAGTCTTTTGGGTTTTCCACATAAAGTATCATGTCATCTGCGAAAAGAGAGAGTTTGACTTCTTCTTTGCCAATTTGAATACCTTTTATTTCTTTTTGTTTTCTGATTGCTGTTGTTAGGACTTCTAGTACTATGTTGAACAGTAGTGGCAAGAGTGGGCATCCTTGACATGTTCCTGATCTTAAGGGAAAGGCTCTCATCTTTTCCCCATTGAGGATGATATTGCTGTGGGTTTTTCATAGATGGATTTTATGAACTGGAGGACTGTTCCTTCTATCCCTATACTCTGAAGAGTTTTACTCAGGAAAGGATGCTGTATTTTGTCAAATGCTTTTTCTGCATCTATTGAGAGGACCATATGGTTCTTCTCTCTCCTCTTATTAATGTGTTCTATCACACTGATTGATTTTCGAATTTTGAACACCCTTGCATCCCAGGGATAAATCCCACTTGGTCATGATGGATGATCCTTTTAATGTATTGTTGGATATTATTAGCTAGGATTTTGTTGAGAATTTTGGAATCCATATTCATCAAGGATATTGGTCTGAAATTCTCCTTTTAGATGGGATCTTTGCCTGGTTTGGGGATTAAGGTAATGCTGGCCTCATAGAATGAGTCTGAAAGCTTTCTTTCTGTTTCTATTTTTTGAAACAGCTTCAGGTGAATACGTATTATTTCTTCTTTGAATGTTTGGTAGAATTCCCCAGGGAATCCATCAGGCCCTGGACTCTTGTTTTTTGGGAGGTTTTTGATCACTGCTTCAATCTTGTTACTGGTTATTGGCCTATTCAGGTTGTCAATTTCTTCCTGTTTCAATCTTGGGAGTTTATAGGTTTCCCGGAAGACATCCATTTCTTCCAGGTTGCTCAATTTATTGGCATATAGTTGTTGATAATAATTTCTAACAATTGTTTCTATTTCCTTGGTGTTAGTCGTGCTCTCTCCCCTTTCATTCATAATTTTATTAATTTGAGACCTTTCTCTTTTCTTTTGGCTAGGTCTGGCCAGGGGCTTATCAATCTTATTAATTCTTTCAAAGAACCAGCTGCTTGTTTTGTTGATCTGATCTACTGTGTTTCTGGTTTCTAATTCATGATCTCTGCTCTAATCTTAATTATTTCTCTTCTAATGAATGGTTTAGGCATCATTTATTGCTTTTCCTATAGTTCTTTAAAGTGTAAAGTTAGCTGGCAATTTGGGATTTTTCTATTTTTTTGAGTGAGGCTTGGATGGCTATGTATTTCCCCCTTAGGACTGCCTTTGCAGTATCCCATAGGTTTTGGACTGATGTGTTTTTATTCCCATTGGTTTCCATGAATTGTTTAAGTTCTTCTTTGATCTCCTGGTTGACCCAAACATTCTTGAGCAGAGTGGTCTTTGGCTTCCAAGTGTTTGAATTTCTCCCAAATTTTTTCTTGTGATTGAGTTCCAGTTTTAAAGCATTATGGTCTGAGAATATGCAGGGAATAATCTCAGTCTTTTGGTATCAGTTGAGACCTAATTTGTGACCCAGTATGTGGTCTATTCTGGAGAAAGTTCCATGTGTGCTCGAGAAGAAGGAGTATTATGTTGTTTTAGGGTGGAATGTTCTGTATATATCTATGAGGTCCATCTGGTCCAGTGTGTCATTCAAAGCTCTTGTTTCTTTGTTGATTTTCTGCTTAGATGATCTGTCTATTGCTAAGAGTGGAATATTAAGGTCTCCTACAATTAACGTATTATTATCAATATGACTCTTTATTTTGGTTAACGGTTGGCTTATGTAGTTGGCTGCTTCCATGTTGGGGACTTAGATTGTTAGATCTTCTTGTTAGATGGACCCTTTAAGAACGATATAGTGTCCTTCTGTGTCTCTAACTACAGTCTTTAGCTTAAAATCTAATTTGTCTGATATAAGAATTGCTACCAGCTTTCTTTTGATGTCCGTTGACGTGGAAGATGGATCTCCATCCCTTCACTTTCAGTCTGGATGTATCTTTAGGTTCAAAATGAGTCTCTTGTAGACAGCATATGGATGGGTCCTGTCTTTTTATCAAATCTGCAAACCTGTGCTGTTTTATGGGAGCATTTAGGCCACTCACGTTGAGAGTGATTATTGAAAGGTATGAATTTATTGTCATCATGTTGCCTGTGAAGTCCTTGTTTCTATAGATTGTCCCTGTAAATTTCTGTTGTATATCACTCTTGGGGTCTTTCTCCTTTTATAGAACCCCCCTTAATATTTCTTGCAGGTCCAGCTTAGTGGTCACATATTCTTTCAGTTTCTGCTGGTCTTGGAAGCTCTGCATCTCTCCATCCATTCTAAATGACAGCTTTGCCAGATAAAGTATTTTTGGCTGCATGTTCTTCTCATTTAGTACCCTGAATACGTCTTGCCAGCCCTTTCTGGCTTGCCAGTCTCTGTGGATAGGCCTGACATTATTCTGATGTTTCTCCCTCTGTACATAAGGAATCTCTTCCCCCTAACCGCCCTTAAGATGGTTTCCTTGGTTCTAAGGTTTGCGAGTTTTACATGCTGGGGTGTTGGTTTGTTTTCCTTGATCTTGGGAGGGGTCCTCTCTGCCTCTACGACATGAATATTTGTTTCATTCCCCAGATTAGGGAAGTTCTCAGCTATGATTTGCTCAAATATATCTTCTAGTCTTCTCTCTCTCTCCACCCCTTCAGGGATCTCAATAATTCTGACATTGGAACATTTCATGGCGTCACTTATTTCTCTAATTCTGTTTTCATGGATTTTGAGCTGTTTCTCCCAGGCCTCCTCTTTTTTCTTCTTGTCTATTAATTGGTCTTCTAGATCACTAATTCATTCTTCTGCCTCATTTACCCTAGCTGTTAGAGTATCTAGATTAGATTGGATCTCTTTGATAGCATTTTTAAGTTCTGCCAGTTCAGCTTTCATTTCTGCCTTTAGAGACTATGTTGCCATTAATTGATTTTCCCATTCTAGCTATTGTCTTCATAACTATTACCCTGAAGTCCATCCTAACTGTACCCTGAAGTCCATTTCCAACTTCTTGCTTATATCTGTATCCATTTGTAAATCTGTGGCAAAAGTCACAGTCTCTGAGTCTTTCCTATCTTGGGAGTTCCTCCTCCTAGTCATTCTGTTGAGGGGGGTTGAGGGAGTGTACAGAGTCTAAATTATTGACCACAACTCAAGCAAGATGCACCTGTTTTATAGGGACCTTAGGGTTGTCAGCCTCTTATTTTCCCAGCCTGTGTTCTGGGGGAGGGGCCTGCCATGCTGTTACTCAGGCAACCTTGTTTGCGCAGAGTTGCCCTGCCCCCTGTGAGGGAGGATAGGCTAAATGAAAACCGTTTTTGGGGGGCTTTTGTTCTCTGGTGGCTTTCCACATCTCTTCCGAGAGTCATAGCAGAAGAGACTCTTTCCAACCCTCTGCCTCAGAGCAGAGAGATCACGGTCTATTCTTCAGTGAGCTCTCCAGGCCACACTAGCTCCCTTTCTGTCTGTGCTGCTAAAAACTGCAGCTTCCTAGGTTGTGTGCCCTTCAGCAGCACTCCCAGTCCTCACCTCTAGGTTGGGGCACGTCTCTGCCCTTTGTGCTTCTAAAACTGCCAGCTGCCCCCAGTTCATATGTGCAGCCCTGCCGCTCCAGGTTTCAATCCGGGGAGCTGCCCTAAAGTCCTTTCCCCACCACTACTGGCCTATGAGTTTGTGCCCTGTCCCTAGCACAGGAGGGTTTCACACTCCAGTGGTACAGGATCCCGAAGTCTCCTTCCCCCTTCCATTTATCTTCCAATATCTGCTTGGGGAATCACTGCTACTCGCTTCATGCCTTGAAACCAACCACCTGTGATATTCTGTTTGTAGATATCCAGACCTATCTTCTTACATCTCAGGCTGATTTCATGGGTGTTCAAAGTGGTCTGGTAGATATCCAACTCATTTCAGGGGACTGGTTGGAATAGGGTCTCCTAATCCTCTGCCATCTTTTCCCTTCTTTCAGTAATAAGTACTGTTAGTCATCGTGTAGTGAATTCATATTTTTAGGTCATTCTAAATACATGAAATATTCTCTTACTCATTCTTTTTAATTTTAGTAAAACATATTTCTTAAATCAGCTCAGAAGTTACTTCAATACTAATTTTTTAAAAAAAAGATTACATGCTGTGATAGAATACAGTATATGCAGAAAACCATGACAAGGCCTGGAAAAGTGGATGATGGAAGGAAATTAAAAGTGTAGAGTATGTGGGGTGCCTCAGTGGTACAGTTGGTTAAGTGTCTGACTCTGTTTTGGCTCAGGTCATGACCTCAGGGTCATGATTTCAGGGTCATGATCTCAGGGTTGTGAGATCAAGCATCACATCTGACTAGGTGCTAAGGGGAAGTCTGCTTAGGATTTTCTCCTTCTGTCCTTCTCCCCACTCGTGCACACACATACACACACATATTCTCTCTTTCTCTCTCAAGTAAATTGAATAAATCTTCTTAAAAAATGATATTTCTAGATACCTTCAATGAGAAAGCAATAACTAATGCTCAGAATAAGATTTGCAAATTTTCAGTGTGGTGAGAACCAGAGGTAAACAAAATATTTAGCATCACAACAGTAATAGAATTTAAATTTTAAGAAATATGTGCTATCTCTCTCTCTCTCTCTCTCTCTCTCTCTATATATATATAGGTAGGATTGAAAGAACAGAAAATATGATACTTGAGAAGAGGCAAAAATATATGTATTAATTTTGAGTTTATCTTAGAGTTTTGTCAAACTTTAATAATTATATTCAAAGTGAACCTTATTTTAAAGGATAAAATGTAATGAGATTTCAGGGATAGATATTATATCTCTTCTAGTACGATGCAGAATTTGTCATGAATTAGCTTAAAAAAATAAAATCAAGAGGAATGCCACTGCTAACATTTAGAGAACAGAAAATTTAATCAGAGATAGACTCAGATTTGCAGGTGAAATATATTACCCTGCTTTATAAAAGTTTACATTATGCAAAATTTTATTTTGTGCAACATGTCATATTTATATAGAAGGAAGTATTAAACTATATTTACATTTTTTAAAAAAGATTTTATTTATTTATTTGAGAGAGAGAATGAGATAGAGAGAGCATGAGAGTGGGGAGGGTCAGGGGAAGAAGCAGACTCCCTGCTGAGCAGGGAGCCCGATGTGGGACTCGATCCCGGGACTCCAGGATCATGACCTGAGCCGAAGGCAGTCGCTTAACCAACTGAGCCACCCAGGCGCCCCTATATTTACATTTTTAAGAATAACTGTAAAGCAATAGCTATATAATTACCATTCAGGTTAAGAAACAGAAATTTCAGGATCTCTAAAAATACTTAGGACTATGTACACATTTTCAACCATATCATCTTCTTTTTCTTTCTTATCCCAGAAAGTATTCTCACTTTTCTAATAATAGTTACTCTTTTTTTAAGAAAAAAAAATACATGTACTAGATATATGTACAAGGTAAATATCTCTTGACTTTATTATAGGACTCCCAGCCCATCACCCCAAAGAAAATCACTGTATTTTCCTTTGTAAACTTTCAATATACTACGTTCTGATATATGAACTAAAAAGGATATAGGTGTATTTTTTATTTATGCAAAAATGATGACATCAGATACAAGACTCTGTACTTGTCCCCCTAATATATTTTGTCATGCTTTATATGTCAGCACTATGGATACACTTGATTCCATCTAAAAGTAGAGTGTTTCATTATAGACCCAAATGACGATTTATCAGACCCATGTTTTTGACAACCTGTGTGTTGTCAGGATTTGTTTTTGATTGCTAAGGATGCTGCAATGAATATCCCCACACTTACATCCCTGGCATGCTTATTTTAGAGTACATCATTTAAATTATTTCCAGCAGTGGACTTTTACCAGCACAATTTTTTAAAGATTGTTGGATGGAGCATATAAGAATCTCTGGGGAGTTATTTTTAACTGGAAATAGTGCACATTTTTAAGTAAGTGTTATCCTCCTGAGCATACCCATTTTTAGTAATTGGAGAATTTCCAGTGGGAACTCTACTAGGCACATATCTTATTGGAGATGTAATATAGTATAAATCTAAATAGAATTATATTTTCTTAAATTGGCATGTACAGTAGGGTCATGCTGTCATGGAGAAATATTTAAATTATTCTTAGTCCTAACTTAATCTAAAATACTGCATAACTAAAAATAAAATCATGAAACTTCCTTAGGTTCTTACAAATAATATACTTTTCTGAAACTTGATGGTTTACTTACAATTCATATTACTGTTTATGTAATAAAGTGCCAATTAATATAAAACTAAATAAAAATAATTTTGCATATAAATTTTGATTTCAATGCATCCTTTTTATACATGGTAATTAAAATAAATGGCTTCTATAAATGTCTGCTGAGAAACCAGGATTTACTCAATAAGATAACATTTTTTTAATGATCAGATAACCTAAACCAAAAATGATCTCTACTGATTTGTTTTTTTCAGTAATATCATTTATTTCCAGATAGTAATATCATTGAAAGGAAGAGAGAACCAAGTGATTCAGCATGTATAATTACACTTTTAGTTTTTTCTGCTAAACTGAAAAGCTTAATATGAAACAGTTCTTTACACGTTATTCAAATATTCAACACGTGCTATTCCAAATAGTTCTAAATACATTTTTGTCTTGTTGGTATTCATCATATTCTCATTCAAGGTCCTTCTTGTTCAAGAAGAGAAATGGGAGAGTAAAATGTGATATGTGTAGATAGTTTTTAGAAATGTTCCCCACCGATTAGCATAAAACAAAAAATATGGCCTGTACATTCAAGTCAATAAGTTTTATATTTTCCCTTTCATCAAAAAGATATTTATTTATCTAATGGTTTAGTGAAGAATCCTAATAAATAAAGACTTTGAACACATCAAACCTCAATAATATTGCTGCTAGACTATGGTCCTAAGCAAAGTTAAATTTTCAACTATTGGGTGATTGCAATAAAAAAGTAATGGACATCACTCTCCCCCTTTCAGGGTGTAAAATAAAACAGCTATTACTCTGGTCCTGTTTTGTTCAAAACAGCAAGCTTTCCTTCCCTCCTTCCTTCCTCCCTTCTTTCCTTCTTTCCTTCCTTCCTTCCTTCCTTCCTCTCCCTTTGGCCAATTTGATAGTCTGACAAATTTGTGAAAATGAACCACATATAAGACTATGACTATTAAAACCATAGTATATGCGACCAGTTGTTACTTTATTTATTCACAATCCTTATTCTTAAATGATAACAATATAGTTAATCAAATCTCTGTGCTTAATGGATTTTATCCTGAATATTTATTATGTTTGATAATAACTTTTTGTTGTAATTATGTTTTAGAACCAGAGTGGAGAGTTTAGAACAGGGTGACAGTGGAGAGAAATTTAAAATTCTTTTTCCTTCAAGTTTTGCCTCTTTTGGTTGTTCAAGGATAAAACTTAGGTGGGTATTTCCACTGAATTGTTTTTAATTACTGCTAGAAATCTTCATTCAACCCAGCCAAAATTGTCCTTATTGATTTAAAGGGATGAAGGTGAGATGATACTCAGACACAAGGATAGTTAACTTGTTTTGCAATGCTTTTCAAAAGGTTTACTGAAGCCATTTCACCCTCATTTGAAAAATGAATTCTATAAAAATGAAAAATACTTATGTACATGAAAACAGCTTTATTCCTAAAATCTCAGTGAACACATTGCCTTTTTCAAACTTCTTTGCCTCATTTTCTTCCCCCTTTATTATGACCAATCAGCATATATCGTATAGGTCTCCCATGTCTTCTGCCATCAAATGAAGGCTGGATTAGATTATTTTAGATTATTATTTTCTACTTAGGATACTAGATTCTTAACCATATGTAAGGGTGGTAATGGGAGCCTTTGTGCTTAGATGTGAAATTGAAAGGGTTTAACTGATATAGTGCACTTATTAGAAGTGTTAACTTCATTAATATTAACAATATTGCTAGTTATTTTCCTTGAGGTTTATTGTTCTCTCTCTTACTTTTGTCAGCTCTTGAAATTTTCAAAACTTGTGGCAAAAAACAATTAAGGGACAAAGTTATAGACTGTTGAAGCTTAAGAAATATATTCATGTATTTATTTTACACAAAAAATGGTATAAATTGTGTATTTGTAAGCGTGATGCATGTAGTCAGCATGATGGTATTTCTTTTGTCCTGTTTTTATGCAGAATCAAATTTCACAAGGGTAAGATAGCTGGCCACAGACATGCCCATGGCACAGAGAAGTATTTGTCAATAGAGCTATAGAAATATTAGAAGAGGACACTCTGAGGTCATAAGTGAATGGTGGCTGGCATCTTGTAGAGAGTGGATGACAACCTTGACAACCTCTTTCACTTCCAATTGATGAAGTTTCTTTTTTTTTAAGATTTTATTTTTAAGTAGTCTCTACACCCAACATGAGGCTTGAACTCACAACCTTGAGATCAAAAGTCCAATGCTTTTCCCACTGAGCCAGTTGGGCACCCCTAATTGATGAAGTTTCTGACTGAAAAGCCCAACATTTAAAAACTGGAAATGCAAAATTCTCACATTTATTTTTGTCAGAATGTAAGGCCTTAGAGCAAGTAAGCTCTATGGTGCATGAGATGGTGCAAAGGAGCATGTAGATCATAGAAGATCGTTTTGTGTCACTGGGGGATGAGAGACACAGAAGAATATGGAACTAAACAATAAACAGAACTTATTCTGTTCACTATGGTACAAAGTGCAATAATTCTGATTGAGGAAAACTCAAAGATTATAGCAGAGGCCCACTTATGTTCCTCATGTTTTGTGGTATATAATTTTGAAAAAAAACAAAAAAAACAAAAAAAAAAACCGAAAACAAATATAGAGCCAAATGTGGTGAAGATGTGGTTTAGCTATATTCACTCTCAATGAATATTTTGTTTTCACTACAAAGTGTGGAAATATAAATTTTATGTAATTTTTTCTCAAATAGAGCAATATATTAAAATAGCTCTTCTGCGAAGAATTGTGTTGAGCATTGTAGTAAACATCCTGAACTTCTGCATGTTGATCAGCTAAGCAAACCTTAGAGGACACTATTTTAGATTTACATTCAGTCTAAATAAATTTAAAAAGTATGTAATTTAAAAAATGAAATTGGACCACTTTCTTACACCAAACAGAAAAATAAATTCAAAATGGATTAAAGATCTACATGTGAGACAGGAAACCATAAAAAAACCTAGAGGAGAACACAGGTAGAAACCTCTTTGACATCAGCCATAGCAACTTCTTTCTAGATGTTTCCTGAGGCAAGGGAAACAAAAGCAAAAATTAACTATTAGGACTTCATCAAAATAAAAAGTTTCTGCACAAGGAAGGAAACAATCAACAAAACTAAAAGCAACCTTTGGAATAAGAGAAGATATTTGCAAATGATATATTTGATAAAGGGTTAGTATCCAAAATATACAAAGAACTTATACAACTCAACACCCAAAAAATGAATAATCCAATGTAGAAATGGGCAGAAGACATGAATAGACATTTTTCCAAAGAAGACATACAGATGGCCAACAGACACATGGAAAGATGCCACCATCACTCATCATCAGGGAAATACAAATCAAAACTACAATGAGATATCACTTCACACCAGTCAGAATGGCTAAAATCAATAACACAAGAAACAATAGATGTTGGCAAGGATATGGAGAATGGGGAACCCTCTTGCACTGTTGGTGGGGATGCAAACTGGTGCAGCCACTCTGGAAAACAGTATGAAGTTTCCTCAAAAAGTTAAAAACAGAACTACCTTACCATCCAGCAATCACTCTACTAGGTATTTATCCAAAGAATACAACAATACTAATTCAAAGGGATACATACATCCCAATGTTTATATCAGTGTTATCAACAGTAGCCAAATTATGGAAAGTGTCCATCGACTGACGAATGGATAAAGATGTGACATAAATACAATGGAACATTAGCTATGAAAAAGCATAGATCTTGGCATTTGAACTGACATGGATGGTGCTAGAAGGTATTAGGATAAGTGAAATAAATCAGTCATGGAAAGACAGATACCATATGATTTCACTCATATGTGGAATTCAACAAACAACAAATAAGCAAAGGAAAAAGAGAGAGAGAGAGAGGCAAACCAAGAAACAGACTCTTAACTATAGAGAACAAACTGATGGTTACCAGAGGGGAGATAGGTGGGGGGATGGGTGAAATAGGTGATGGGGATTAAGGGGGGCACTTGTGATGAGTACCTGGTGATGTGTGCAAGTGCTGAATCAGTATATTGTATGCCTGAAACTAATACACTGTATGTTAACTAACTGGAATTTAATAAAAACTTGAAAAAAATAACATGTTTAGAAAAAAATTTAAAAAATAAAACCATACAATTTTTGTTGTTGCTTATAATGGTAGTTGGTGTGTGAGAAAAGATATTTTATCAGTGCAAACCCTGTCAGGCCAATTAATGAAGCCTGTTTGGAATGGGTTTGAGAGGAACTCAAACTAGATGACTCCAAAGGTCAATTTGAAGTTTCCTGAAGAAAAGGTCAAAGTTACAGAGCAGAATCCATTCCAGAAAATCCCCATTCTAAGCCATAACTACTATCAGAATTCTATGAATGATAGTATACCTATATTTTTAAGAAAACATTTCAAAATAATTACATATTATTTTTAAAAAGCAACATGAGTCTTGTATATCATTTGAAAATACAGCTAAGCAATTATAAGGAAATAGAATATTTTCATCACTCTGAGGTTCCCACTAACATGTTAATTGCTGAGCACATAGTCCTGCAATGAAATTTTGTTGATGAATGAGTGAATCGATTGATTAATTAATAATGCAGACTGTGGAAGACATTGATACAAAGCACAAGTATTAAAATATATTTAAACATTTTAACAATTTTGATGTTCATTTGTTAAATCAGTACAGATGCGTTAATTGTTTAGTGTGTGCCAATGACATTAGAGATAAGAGGATGAGAACAATATGACAACAGGGTCTGCTGCATGGATCTGGGGCCCAAACAAGGCTATTAGGTCTGAATATTTCCATTTCTTCCATCTGCTCTTCTTCATGTTGGCTTCCTTCCCAGGCAGCGCTTCTGCTCCACTGACCCCCTGGCAGCTCAAGTGTAATTATCATAGTTCTGAGTCCTAGGCAGTCATAAAATTTCTGGAAATCATTCTAATTGGGCCAACTTGGGTCATGCTTTTACCCCTGTGATAATCTTTGCAGAGACTAGAGGGATGCCATTATTTGGACTAGACACTTCAGGGACACATGCTTCTCAGTGGAGTGGGGTGCCGGCCTACTTAAACCACATAGACTGAGGATAAGTAGACAGATGTTTCCTATTGGAATTCCAGGGGAAATGTCACCCAGAGAACTGGAAATGAATAAGTGCAAAAACAGCAAATTGCCTACTAAAATTTAACTAGGCAAACAGGGTAGGGGAAGTTTCACACAGAGGATATAGCATATGCTGAGACTTTTATAACTTAAATGAGCATGCAAAATACAAAGGAAAGAATGAAGGCTAGTAATATTGACCTTGAGAGAGAGCACATAACAGGTATAAGGTAGCCTGAATAATTAAGTAGATCTCAAATTGTGTGAAGATTTGTTTAGCTCATATGATGGAGACATGGGAAGTGACTGAAGGATTTTTTTTTTTATATTGAGTGTTTTGTTAATGGTGTATTTCATAAATTAATTATGTGACTATATTTAGAAAATAAATGGGTTAACTTTTGGAAATAAATAAATCAGTTTGTCTTTGGAAAACAATTGACAGAAAAGTAGTATTCCTATTAATCACAGTTCTAAATTAGTATGTAATTTTAAGGGTATTTATCAGTACATGTTTTTGCCATATAATTGGAGACAATGGAATCTGATTATATGTTTAGAGTGTTGATTGTATTCACTTCCTCCCAGATTTCTAAGAAAAGTGTCTTATAAATGTATCCTTAGATTAAGGAAAATAATATATATTCTGCCAAATTATTGATTCTGTGGGCAGAATTTGTACCCACATGTAATGTCATTTCCAGAAACTGGTTTTGATATTGGTGGATCATATTATGAATAAACCATTTAGAAGGAAGCCAACAATAACTGATATGAAAAGGGCTGAAAAAAATGTTAAGAACCATAGGAAAATATTTTTCATAAAATAATGAAGATGCTTAATTTTTCTTTTCATAAGGAAATTCACAATATAAGAACAATAAAAATGTTTTCATTGATTTATATAATGTGATGCAAGTTGACGCTTGGGACTTTGTTTAATTATTCAACTTGAGATCCAGTGCGGTAGCTGTAATGTCTGCTTTAATGCAAGTTTTTTTTGAGAAGGCTAATTATTTAAGCTTTAATATAGATAAAGAATAATATGATTTTCTAATTAAAATAATATTAACTTATTTAGTTAAATTGTTTATTCTCTTAAATCTTAATAACATTGCTTATAATCTGTGTGAAAATTTACAAGTGACCCAATGGGTAGTTGGAACTTGTAAACAACAGATGTTACACAGCATCCCGCCATATCATTAGCAGAAATTACATGAATTAAAAAAAAAAATCTCACCTTGGTGCTTAAACAAGTTTTGTTTTAAGTAAACACTTCTATGTAATAATTCAAAATGATGATGATGATTTATCATACTATCTTTGTCATCATACTTTACACAAATTATCTAATAAATATCTACTACACAATATGAGTTTTAGATGGTGTGTAATCAAATAATTATTCTGATTGTGTATGTCTACAAATTCACAAATGCTTGTATGGGCTTAATATGTAAAAGTTCTTCCTCATCAATTCTCAGACTTTCAGAATCTGTAGGATATATCTGGCTTATACTCTGAGGTGCTCATTAATGCTTTTCATCCAATATTTCTGGTTCACCCCACTCTGGGGAAATGTTGCATTGAACTTTTATGCTTCCTTGGGCTTTGGTGGAGCCATGTGACTAATTCAGGCTAATACATTGTGAACTGACTAGAGTATTTAATCATTCACTCAGTGGGAGCCCTTTCCAGCAACCTCTGGTTTTCCTGTCATGGCAATCAGTAATGTTCAAGATGATAGTTGCCACTTCAGCCTGAGTGCTTGAATAGCAACAATGAACAAAGTGCTGTCAGCCTGTGATGGAGACATTGTGTGGATGAAAATGAAAAGTAGCCAAGCCTCTCTGTACTGTGGAAAAATTAGTACAGAAAGAAGAGCCTTGCCACAAATAAAAACGTAAAACACATGCCATTTGCTTAGGGGTTAGATTGAAGGTGGTGAGAGCAGTGTTGGGGGGAGAAGGCAATTCATGCTAGCTTTAGGCAAAAATAAAACATAATAGAGAAGCCCATGCATTGAGGGACATTGTAGCTTGAAAAGTAAACTGTTTCTCAACTCTAAGAAGCAAGCAGTAAAATTATAAATGAATGCTTTAAGTAATAAAAGCCACTTAAAACTCAGTCTTGCAGGAAGGAGGGCAATATACTTTCCAATCAAATGTGGATGAGGAGGGTAATAACACAGGAGAAGCCATAGCATAGAGCCAAACTTCGCAAAGAACAACAGAATTTGGAGAGATTCAAGGACAGAAGCACAGCATCAAATAGGATCAGGCATGTTTAAAAATTTAGAAAATTTCAAATTTCACAAAAGCAATACAGTACATATAATTTTCATTGCATAAAACCATGGGAAAGGAGATTGGAACATTACTCTGTCTTCAAACACGTACATAGTTCTGCATTTAGACCTATGCGTCTTTTCACTAGGTCCGGTTTTGTTGTTAAAGACTTGGTTTTCAACCTTCTGGGAGTTTCAGCATTATGGAAAGAAAGGTGGACATAGAGTTCCTCCAAGCAATGCAGTAGCTAAGGCTTGGACAGAAGAAGAGCCTGTAATGAAAATGTAAAGTCCCAGATTTTTCATATATCCCAGTCAGATGCAAGAGTAAACCACGAACTTAATGTCTTCCAACACAGTATTTGCCTGAGCCCAGGAACAGCAAGGCAGAGATGCCTGAAGTAAGGGTCATAATTCCATGATTCCCAGAGAGAGCTGGGCACCTCTGTTCAAGAAAGTGCAGCACCTTCCCTTGACATAATTTATGGCTTTAGGAAATGCTGTTGTGTCTTTTAAGCTCTTAAAATACTTTGGGCTGAATTTTTCACAATATCTGAGGACTGAAGTGAGTTCAATTAAAAATAAGAACAGTTGGGAGTAAGAAGATACCTTCTGTATTCCTAAATGAAAACTGACAGTAGGCTAGTTTTCACATCCTTGTCCCAGAGGACCTGAACTTCTAACACACAAGAAAATACTGCCTCTCACTGAAATACCAACACATTGAACTGAACTCCTAGGATGTATTGAGCTGAGAGTAGGCTAAGTGACAAATCCATGATCTAGGGAAGGGAACACAAAATACCATGCAAAGAGCAGGAAGAGCCAAATGAAGTGAGAATCCTGAGCGGAAAGCTGCCAACTTAGAATGATCAACCTGAGTCCACTAAATCAAAAGAGCACAGAAGAACATTCGCTTAGAACATAAATACACATTCTGCAACTCAAATCATTTTCTAATTTTACAATAAATCAATAAATATACAGAAAGCATGGTAACTGGATAAAAAATATTGAAATGTAGTACAGTTAAAACAAATGTAAAATCATCCAAAAATAAAGCACCAGAAAAAAAGAGAGAGAATTAACGAGGGATAAGATGATTTACACAAGGAGAAAAGAGGACAGATGATAGAGTGGCGATAATCAAATAGGTAGGAAAAAAAGTTGATCTTGGCAAACTAGTGGTTAAGGTTTCAGAAACCCTTTATACTCTTAAATGCTATTAATGATCTGAAACAACTTTTATTTATGTGATTTATGCCTATTGATGTTTACTATATTAGGAAACAAAATGGAGATTTAAAAGTAATATATTTATTAATTTATTTAAAAATAAAATAATAAATTCAGTGCATGTTGACACAAAAACATACCTTAATTTAAAAAACCTATATTTTTTCCAAAAAACAAGTTAGTGAGAAGAATAATGTTATATTGTATTTTTGCAAATCTCTTTAATGTCTGGTACATATTTTAGAAATACAGCTGATTTCATGTCTGCTTCTGCATTCAATCTGTTGTGATCCATTATTTTGGTTGAAGCACATGAAAAAAATCTACTTCACATAGATTGTATTTGGAAAGGTGAGAGTGTTTTAAACCTTTTCAAATAATTGTTGGTGTTCTTTTTTTTGTCACTATACCACAATTCGATGAGTGATCATTTCTTAAAGGTTAGTAGCTATGTAGAATCTGGATCTGCATCGATGAACTTTTTGTACTCTTTTATATTAAAATCCATTGCACTGTCTTGCACTTTAATAGATCTTTTATCCATGCACAGATTTGTCACATAATGCATTGATCATTTGGAAAATACTGCCTAACCGTAGATCTTCTAAATAGTTACATAATTCCTTGTACTCTATCAAAACATGTACACGCGCATGAACATCTATTTATTTTTGAAATATCTTTGAGTACTGAGAAGTGGCCAGTTCTCACAGGGGGCACACATTTTCCAAAATTCTAATTTTTCCCTGGAACTCAAGTTTTATTATCATCAATAAATACAGTCCTTTGTTTCCTTTTGCCAAATATTCATATTTGAATAATCATAGTTTGTCTTTCATTCTTTCAAGTCAAAACAGTGTTCCATGGAAAAAGCATCTAGTTCAACTGCTAGCTCACACAGTTGTCTAAGTGTTTTTGCTGGAGGTAACAATTATATCAGTATGTAGTAGAAATGCTTCATGCATATTTCTTGTCTTCACACAGAATAGCACAAGACATATAAACATGGGTCAAAGTTTGATAGCATTAATTATTACTGTTTCCTCAAGGACATTCTTAACTGAACCTGACCTTTTTTTTTCTTCTTATGAGTGCTTAGCAGTGAATAGTACAATGACAACTTGTACAGTTTGATGCCAACACTCTTAAACACCATTGTTTAAGACAAGTGGTGTCTTAATATTATTTGGAAAGTGGTTTGGACTCACAAACACTCTGAACATGTCTTTGGGAACCCCAACAGTCCACAGACCTACTCAGAACCACCAGGAAGAAGGCATCCCACCTCTTCCCACCCCTCCCCACCCCACAGCAAAGCAGAGAAGTTATATGACATAGAAGTTTTATTCATCCTCTACACATAAGTCTCACTAGTGTAATCTGTAAGGGAAATTCTGTTTCCTGAGATAAAACAGGAAGCTGGTTTCTGCCATATTGTGGTTAACACCATCCTCAAAGGAGTTGTCTTCACCAGTATGGCTGCCATCCTATCCCTGTTCTAGCTTGGGTGAAGAGCAAAGAAAGATTCACGGGAAACTATTGTCTTTGTAAGCATGTAAGATGGAGGGTGTACACAACTTTTCAACCACGTTCCGCTGACAGAAACTTGGTTCAGCCTAGTTACTGAAAGAGCCAGAAAACTAGACACTAGCTAAGCAGGCATATGTCCTGGAAAAAAGAAAGAATGGACACTGAGAGTGTGTGTGTGTGTGTGTGTGTGCGCGTGTGTCTTGGTGGAGGAAGGGAATAGACTGACAATCTCTCATGATTTTTTTTTTTAATTTCAAGTATTTTTTTTAATTTGAAGTTTCCAAATCAACGGGAACAATGTATATTTCAAAAATACATCAAAATTGGAAGCTTAAAAATATCAGTAAGTTACTGGGGAAAAAGGATAATAGAATCTTATAGGCAGACAAATTATCATTTATCTGTTGAGAGAAAAATTAGGGACTCTAGTGTTAGTTATATCATCTAAGGAAAATGTTTCAGAAAATGCTCTAAATAACTGTAAGTGACTCAAAATAGATACTTTAAGAGGAGAGAAAATGAAAAGAGAAGAAAAAGTAGTGACTGATGACATTTTATTATATAGTTAATGCAGTGATAGTGTGCTTGGAATTTTGCACTATCAGAGCTATGCAACATTTGTTGATGTAGAGTATTCATATAGCAAAGGAAAAATAAAAATGAAATATAAATAGTACATTAAGGAAACTAGATGTGAAGCAGGAGGAAATGAAATCTTCTCTTAAGGTTAAAAGCTCTTAAACAAGGTAAAAGATCATTTTGTGTAATGATAAAAGACAATTCATTTGAAGGAAACATTCCTCATAAAAATTGTAAGCACCAAACCACTTAGCATTCCAAACATAAAGCCTGATCTATTAGAAATGCAGGGAGAACTTGATAAAAATAGAATTATACTTAGGGCATGTAATATATCTTTTTCAGAATTAGAAAGGTCTAGTAGAAATAAATAAATGAGAACATATAGGAACTGAATACTGTAATAAACTCTACTCAAAAATAAATATCTTATTTTGCATTCTATGAATACTGAATATGTATATTTTATTGGTATCTGAGGAACATTTACAGAATCAATCATGTACTTGGCTATAAGGGAAACCTTAAAGTTTTTTTTTTTTTTTAAGTACATATTTCAAAAGCTACAACCATTGCCATAAATTCAATGAACTTAGAAATAAATTGCAAAAATATGGTATAAGAATTGGAACTACTTCAATATAAGAAACATGTTCATAAGTAATGTTTAATTCCTGAGGGAATACTCCTGAAATTACAATCTTCAGGAAAGTCAATGAAAGGAAGTATACTTAATAGCAAAATGATGGACCACTCACTTGAAAATGTTTTAAATGCCTTTATATTCAAAATTGACTGAAAATAATTGGAGTAAATCCTCATCTTGTGTTAACCAGCTTTGCTGCATAACAAATAAGCCTAAAATCTTAGTGACTTACAATATCAAAGATTTCTTTCTTGCTTATGTTGTACGAGAACTGCATTGGTGATGGTTCTTCTCCAGGCTATTGGACTGTGCCTGGGGACTCAGACTGACATATCAGTAACTGTGTGGGGAGGGCCATTTTCATGGCCCAGGGAGAAGCAATGACCACATTTAAATCATTTACTTGCAGTTTTCCACTCAAATGTTATTGGCCAAACAAACCACATGGCCAGGCCTGACATTACTTATCTGGAGGCACTGAAATTCACAGGACAAGGGCCGGGCAACATCCTTTTATAGGTATAGGAAGGAGGAGAATAATTCTGAAAAATAAAATAATCTTCCAACGTACCTTACATTCAAATTTTAAATAAATTACTACCATAGGTAGGTTGAGTGTCAGAATAATTACAATCTAATTTTTTTAAATGGAGGATAAAGTCAATATTAGAAAAATCATCAAAATAAGATTATATCATCAGATTGTATCATTAAATTGTTTTTAAAAAATTGTGATCTAGGGGGAGTGGGAGGGATGAGGTGGCTGGGTGATAGACATTGGGGAGGGTATGTGCTATGGTTGGCATTGTTAATTGTGTAAGGCTGTTGAATCACAGACCTGTACCTCTGAAACAAGCAATATATTATATGTTAAAAAAAAATCGTGATCTATTAATATTTGCTTAAAGGGAGCTTGGGAAAGCCCAAGCATCACTCTTAATAAGAGTGTTAAGTAGCATGGAGACAGAAGAAACATATAACATAATTCTAAATATCGGTATTAGGCTCCTCTTGCAAAATAATGCTTTATTAAAACTCAGTTCAAATCTCAGTGGCTTCCAACAACCACATTTATTTCCTTACTGTGATGGTTATTTTTTTGTGTGTTAACTTGATGCTGGTATGGTTATTTGGTCAACACTAGCCAGATTTACTGTGAAGATATTTGTAGATGTGATGAACATTTACTATTAGTTGACTTTAAGTAAAGCAGATTACTTTCCATAATATGACTGGCCTCATCCAATCAGTTGTAGGTTTTAAGTGTAAAGCCAATTCCAGAGAAATGACTCTGCCTCAAAATTGCCATAGAATTCCTGCCTGGGTTTCCAGCCGACTGGTCTGTTGTATAAATTTCAGACTTGCCAGCACCCACCATCTCATGAACCAATTATTTACAATAAATCTCTGTCTCTCTTCCTCTGTCTGTGTCTTTCCTTTACATGTCATATTTATATATATGTATACATATATATATGTATAAATTATTTCATTACAAAATGACAAAGAATCTCTAACATAGAGTTAAATTCCATAGTAAATCTACTAGACTTAAAAAAAGGCAATAGATTTTCTCTTAACTCTTAACAGAAAACCTAAACAAGTAAAAACCTATACTACAATTTTGGAAGGGGAGATTTAATGTACATAAAATATTAAATAATCAGTATATGAATTATTATTAGTAGTAAATATATTTAATCTGTTCTACCCAGCATCTCAAATTTTAAATTAGTGAATAATTTCTATTTCATATGGACATCCATTGGAAAATTGCCCAAAATACTTTAGAACAAAATATGGTGAAAAAAAATTTGTCTTACTGGCCAACAAATTTAGAATAACAAGGACTATGATATTAAAATTGGCCAAAAGATCTCAAGGACAGAATAGGAATATTTACGGTGGGGGTAAGCCATAGTACATTTTGTTAATATTTATTGTTCCTCTCTATTGCCTTGTAGCTTTAGGGACAAAGTGGGGAGTGGGATATTAACAGTATAAGTTAATTCCTATTGGCTTTATTTAGCAAGGTCTTCAAGAAAAATGTGCACAGGAAAAACAAAAACAAAAACAAAAACAAAACCTGACCAGTTTGAAAGAGTGAAAAGGGATAGAATTTACAAACGCAATGTTTTTTAACTAAAGAAAGCAAGGTATGGAAATGTGCACATAATATAAGTACTTATTATAATTTTTGTAAAATAGAAAATGTCAAGAAGTCTATGCATTCATAAAATTAGTTGTACTGGATATATGTGAAAAGATGCATGATATGGAAAGATTTGGGTTGTGCTAGCTACTTTGGTGGAAGCAGGGGGTAGGAGTTAAGCAAAAACAATGGTAACAAAATTCCTAATATTCTAAGTAACCCATTATGTGCAACAATGAAGTGCAGGTGGCTGAAGGTAAGGTCACTCTGAAGGCAGGTAGGAACATACACTTTGGAGTTTATTTTCCCTGACTAAAGGTCAGGTTGGATAGAACTTCTGAGAGGAATCTGGTCCTCATTTAATCACTCTTACCAAACACACTTAGACGATGAACAGAAATAAAATTTCTCTTCTCAGATTCCCCTTATCCAAGGTTTTCTTAACTGCCACATCAAACAAATCTCATTTTTTGAAAAATATTTTATTTATTCATTTGAGAGCGAGAGAGTGTGAGCATGAGGGTGGAGAGGGGCATAGGGAGAGGGAGAAGCAGACTCTCAGCTGAGCAGGGAGCTCAGTGCAGGGCTTGGTCCCAGGAACCTGAGATCATGACCTGGGCCGAAGGCAGAGGCTTAACCAACTGAGCCACCCAGGCCCCCCAAACAAATCTCATTTAATTCAAGTCAGTTCCACTCTATTCACAGTATGTGCTGAGTGATCACAGCACTCCAGTTAATGGACTAAGTATGAGAGATAGAATGTTGGAAAAAAGAGGCCCCGTTCCTGCATCATAGCATAATTCATATTATAGGATGATAGTAATCAATTACAGTCAACTCTCAGGAAGGCTCAGGTACTGCAAACACACAGGTTCAGAAGCACATTCAGGGCACATATCTCAATTTAAGTGGATCAGTGAGGTTTTCCCAGAAAGAGCGTGTCTAATCCGAATCCTAACTGAGGAATATCTGTACTCTGTGGGTATTGAACATGATACCACAAATATTGTTCATAAACAAATACCACACTTGAGGTGTTTCCCCTTAATTCTAGAATGAGAAATACCTTGATTTCAGGCCATGAAAAAAAAATACAGAGTACTAGAATAAAGTCAAGTGTAGCCAGGATTCTCATTGCAGAGAAAGACTCTAAAGAATGATGGATAGAACCTTCAAAGCCTTTGCTTTCACCTTATTATAAAAATCAAGTGAATGTGTATTGCAAAAATAAGAGAAGACAATTGAAATTATGAATTCATTTATTGAGATGAAAGATATACAAATGGGAAGAATTTCTAATATGAAGTAGAAATTAAACGGTGCCTATTACTGATGAAAGTTATAATAACTACATGAAAATCTTTTGGATATATTAACTATTTAAACGTCTCAAAAATCCTACAAGTACATTATATGTTAGGAAAATCAGAAGGCAATAGTAGAATTTAAATCTGGGCCTAAAGCACTAGAGACAAATTAATATTGCAGAAATGCTAGTGGCAGTTCAAGCTCCGAGTTCTGCTCCCCTTAGATGAAGAGTAGGACAAAGAAGGGAATAATAAAATAATTATAAGTGCACAGAATGGAATAAGACATTCCACAAGAAGAGGCCAGATAGATAGGACTGAAAAGCAATCACACATTTTATAGAAGAAAACTTAGACACCTGAATTTGGAGATGAAAGGAGTAGTTAAGATAGGAGGAAATACTCGAAAGCTATATGATAAATACTGTGAATTGTTGAAATTCAGAGACTGAGAACCCTTCAAGCATCTAAATAAAAAGATAACACACACACACATAAAGACAATTATACTTACACATATTAGCAATATAGGAGGAGTAATTATAATGTGTCACCTTCTCAGTTTTGAGGAGTACACAGAGGCTGGGACCAAGTGGTCTCATACTGAAGTAAATTAATGCTGAAGGATTGCAAGCAGGAACATTGATCTCAAACACAACCCTTCCTGGCCTCCAGGGTCTCAGTCACTCTAATAAGTTGCCGGGGCACTAGTAGGGTTTTTAGGCAATCAAGTCTGAGGCCATTCTATATTTATTATGACCCAAGAAAGAGTATTTAGAGACTTGCTGGTCTTTGGGGTAATGCCAGTAATCACAAAAAAATAGGCCAACTAGTAACTCCTGTCCCCAGTGGAAGCAGTCCATGGCTCACTCGCTGTATTATACAAACACAGAACCCAAAGGGGCACAGGTTATTACACTTTGGGATTTGTCGTTAAACTTGATTTGATCTGATATAGTCGATTTGACAGGAGGAGGCGGAGACAATGCTCCGTGTGATGTGGCCTCTTTCACCACAAGGAAAATGAGCCAACTTTTTGCAGAAGTCACAAGCTTGGCATACAGTGGTGGCCTTGCATCAGAAAGAGAGTCCTTTACTTTGTGATTGGTCTGTGAGGGGTACATGAGGCCATGTCAAGTGTGACAGACACAATCAGCATGTTGTGTCCAGCTGGTTTTACCTGTATCCACATATAAGCATCCATGTGACTGATCTGGACTTCTCAGTCTATGGTGCTGGTTGTAATCCCAGAGATGGTTATTTGAAACTGATGGTCTGTAGACTTCCGTGTGGAAGACCACATGTCTGTGACATTGATAAGCCCGAGTGTTAGTAATACAACCTGCCAGGTCTTGAGGAGTAAGGCAAAGGGAATGACTTAATCTATCCCATCGTGCTGACTGGCTCTTAGCACAGTCGCATTCCAGAGTTCTCCTTGAGGCTGGATAGTTGCTACCACCCACATGACGACAGCAGCATTTATCATCACCACCCCATTAGTAAACCAAGACCAGGCATTTAGGAGAAACTCTGTAGATCAAGGGCCTCATGGAGCTAATGGTTTTGCCTCAGAAAATTGATTGAGGGATCAAACTTTCCTAAAGATCAAACTGTCACTTTTTCACGTAAAATTGAGATGATGCGAGATCCAGGTTGTCTATGCTCTTGAACGTAGAATTACCATTTTTCAGGAGGACTATTAGTCCCTTCCTTCGTTAGTTATTGAATCGAATTGACTCACTACTAAATGGGCTCAATGAGTCAGGGGGTCAGATTCCTAAAGCAGGTTAATAACTGCTTTTTTGTTTTGTTTTTAAGTGGCGTTTTTGGGAGCTTCATCAGGCAGGTGGCACTATTCTATTGGGGAATGGCTTCTCTGAGTTTCCACGGCAATTCCATCTTCAAAGTTGTGATTCCTCTTTCTCCTCCTGAGATTCTATGTTGCTTCTGCTTCACCAGCCTGGGGGAAACAGAGATCACTTCTCTATATGCCTACAAGTGGCTGTCCCTGAATTGGGAGAATTCCCTCTTATGCTTAATGGATGGGAAGGGCAAATGTATCAACAACACTAACAGTTCCTATTACATTCAATGTAATATACAACAAAAGTACTTTCAATATGCTTCCGGGCTCCACAAGACCGCTTCAACTTCTCTTCACATTGTGAATCCCCATTCATGAAATTTGAGCACTTTATCCCTGCAAAACATAGACCAGATTGCTTAACATATGTGTAAGTTTGGGCTATGGCAATGTGCTATTCATTGCTTGGGGATTTGAGGAGTAAAGGGCAGGGGTGGAGGCAAGAGGTGGGAAGAAAACTAAAATTGTCTTAACTTTTGGCCACTTTCTCTCTGCTTTTGCAGAGACCACCCCACCTTTGCCCTGTGGTCCTCAATATCTTCAGCTGCTCCTGTTCCCAACACTCTCTTTTTCCTGAGACCTGGTGGGAGGGTGACCAAGGAGCCCGGATGCAATAGATACATAAATGTTTGAGTCCCTGCCTTCTCAGTGTTCCCATGCAGAGCCAGAAACGTGCATGGCTTTCACTGTTCCTGGGAAACAGGGGGATTTTGGCTTAATCATTTTTCTTCTAAAAGTAGCTGATATCAATGCAAAGGAGAGGAAGGGGTCAGATGAGCAGAGAGAGTGATTCGATGCTACATTTACTTTCTGTTTGGAATGGCGCCTGTTGGTCTCTACCAAAAAACTTAAGTATTTTGTTCAATCAAAGCTCTATATTGAAAATCATTAATAGTTTTTTTTTAAAGATGAGGTTATTACTGTGTATTGAGGGTAAATTGCCTTATATATGTCTCATGTCTTGGTGAGTTTGACATTTATATAAATAGTATCTAATCACTAAAGAAATGTAGTTTTTTTTCTCTTCTGGAATACTAGGAATTTTAATATGTGGACATTGTGAATCAGTTACATTTGATAAAAGAATATTGGCAGTCTATAACCAAATATTTTCAACCACTATTTCTAAATTGCTGCCTCTAAAATTATTAAAGTCATTAATTCCAGTCATTAATTTACATGTATATATTTCTAAATACATGACCATTTGTATTTTGGCACCGACAAATTCCATGAAAGAATTAATTTAATCTGTAATTAAAATGTGTGCTTTTTTTTTTTTTTTTAAGCACTGGAACACATCAAAAACAGAATCTCCACCACTTCAAAAGTAGGGACGTTACCTCTAGATCATCTAGTTTAGATTTTGACTTGTTTTTGAAATTCTTCTTTATACTTGCTAAATTTCGCTTCAAAAATAAAGGAACATCTAATGATACTTCAACAAAAATATAAGCACCGTGCACTCATTTATTCACAGTAGAAGCTAGTGTTGTTAGCCCCTATTATCCCGTAGCCTTTTACAGATCTAGCCACGGAGATAAACTTCAAGCAAGTTTCAATATACATTGTTTGGTAAATACTGAACTCAATAATGAAACTTCAATGCAGAAGCAAAGGCAATTACTGACATGCAAAATGAAAATAACTTTGTCAGATTGCAATTTATAGGTAACTATTCCTAAAAATGCCAATGATGGTTTATCGTTTCAGGATCTCTTTCTGTGCCTCACATTATACCTCATAAGTAGCACACATTACCAATTTCCCAGTTTGTTTGTTTTTTTTTATAGACAATGGATTGCAAGATTATAGGGACTTTAATGAAAGGGGGCTATAAAAAGTCATATATCAATTTTAAAGAAAACTTAATTGAACTGGGTACTTTTCTAGGTAAGGAAGACACATAAGCAATGAAAAGCCCATGGTCGATACCTTCATGCATCTTACATTCTACTAAGAAGACAATGGAACATCATAAAAAAAATAGTAAAATATATAAAATGTCACAAGGTGATAAGTGCTATAAAGAAAAACAAACCCAAAATTCTAGGAGTGGGTCGATGGGATTACATGTAAATGGGTAACCAGAAAAATCCTCAGAGAGAAGGTGATGTTTAAAGAAAGATTGAAAGATGTTAGGTAGTAAGCCATTTAGATCTGGGACAGATCATTCCAGGAAATGCCAATTCTCAGAGGCAAACGACCCAGTGTTTTGAGTTCAGCAAATGGTATGGTGAAGTAAATTAGGCAAAGGGTAGGAGTTGAGATCAGAAAAATAATGGCGGTTTTATTTGCTGCTCACTCAGAAAATTAAAGAAAAGAGTTTAAGAATGTATCTAAGGCATGGCTTGAGTGCCTAGAAGCATGTGGTTGCCATAAACTGGGATAAAGAAGATGGTGGAAGGGAGCTGGACTGGAGGCAAAGATCAGGAATTTGGTGTTGAGTTTGCCAAGATTAAAAGATGCCAGTTAGATATTCAAGCAGAGTTATCAAGTGCACAGGTAAACAAAGTTTGAAGTTCAGAGATGAGGTATGGAGAGAAGATATATAGTTTATTAAATATAAATTTCCATAAATGGACTTTTTCTAGTTTTTGAAGGAGGATTGGCTCCGAACATTTCATAGAGTCACATATGGTATATACAATATGTTAGATTATAATATGTAATATACATCTGTGTGTGTGTGTGTGTGTGTATATATATAATTTGTCAATGTATTTTTTGTTAGTTTTTGCCTACTAGGAAAATAATACATAGGTTTTATGGGAACGGAGTGATGATTCATTTTATGTGTCGACCTGGCTAGACTATGGTGCTCAGTTGTTTGGTCAACCACTAGTATAGATGTCAATGTGAAGGTATTTTGTAGTTGTGATTAGTATCCACAATCAGTTGATTTTTAAGGAAAGGAAATTTCCTTTGATAATGTGGGTGAGCCTCATCCAACTAGTTGAATGCTCTTTTTTTTGTTTTTTTTTAGTTTGAATGAGTTAAAGTATTTTTTATTGTTATGTTAATCACCATACATTACATCATTAGTTTTTTTTTTTTTAAAGACTTTATTTATTTATTTGACAGAGACAGAGATAGTGAGAGCAGGAACACAAGCAGCGGAAGTGGGAGAGGGAGAAGCAGGCTTCCCCCCAAGGAGGGAGCCCGATGTGGGACTCGATCCCAGTACCCTGGGATCATGACCTGAGCCGAAGGCAGACGCTCAATGACTGAGCCACCCAGGCGCCCACATCATTAGTTTTTGATGTAGTGTTCCATGATTCATTGTTTGTGCATAACGCCCAGTGCTCCATGCAGAACGTGCCCTCTTTAATACCCATCACCAGGCTAACCCATCCTCCCACCCCCCTCCCCTCTAGAACCCTGTTTGTTTTTCAGAGTCCATCGTCTCTCATGGTTCGTCTCCCCCTCTGATTTCCCGCCTTTCATTCTTCCCCACCTGCTATCTTCTTCTTCTTTTTTTTCTTAACATATATTGCATTATTTGTTTCAGAGGTACAGAACTGTGATTCGACGGTCTTGTACAATTCACAGCGCTCACAATAGCACATACCCTCCCCAGTGTCTATCACCCAGGCACCCCATCCCTCCCACCCCACCCCCCACTCCAGCAATCCTCAGTTTGTTTCCTGAGATTAAGAATTCCTCATATCAGTGAGGTCATATGATACATGTCTTTCTCTGATTGATTTATTTCGCTCAGCATAACACCTTCCAGTTCCATCCATGTCGTTGCAAATGGCAAGATCTCATTCCAATAGGATGTATAGATCTACCCTTAA
>NW_023270865.1:14203429-14211552 GCF_011800145.1 Mirounga leonina
TTCCTTAAAATAAATCTCTTTAAGGGTAGATCTATACATCCTATTGGTTCTGTTTCTCTGGTGTACCCTGACAGATACCAGTAGACAGAAAGCCTAATTTTTATTATTTCTTCTGCTTCTTTTTCATGCATAATATAAAACCTGATGCCCGGTATGCATTCAACTTCAATACATAGTTAGTTGAAGAATGCTGGATTGTTTTTAGGAACTGGAAGGATTTATGATGTTGGAGATGCAAAAAGTCTTACAGTTCTACATTGTTATGAGCTCCCAAACTCAGAATAATTCTTCATACCCATCAAGCCCTATATAATGTCCAGCACGTGGTGTGTACCTAATAAATATTTTTGAACACAAAATCTGTTATTTAATAAGTTAGTAAGTGACTGATGACTAAACATTCTCATTTTTTTTTTTCTCCTGAGAACATAGCCCATTAAAAGATGACAGCAAGATTATGTGTCTAAAAGCCTGGAATAAAGTCAAGATCATAGAACTACTGATGTAAACAGTAACAACAGATATTATTCATGTACAAGCCTACTAAAACTGTTCACTAATTATATTCACAGGTAATGTGAATAGTATCATTTACACAATTTATAAAATAAAAAAAATAAAAGCTAAAGTGAAATAAATGTTTCCTTTATAGTAAACTGCTTATTTAGTATTAAATATCATAGTGGGTAATTTTAGAGTGAACCCTCTGTTTATATGCTACATAAATCTGTTGCAAATGTGAATTGGTATCACTCTATCCCATTTAGAATATGATTTTGGAGCAATAATAACAAGTTTTCAGAATCATTTAAATAATAAAACTATATTAATGAGGAGGAGAGTGAGGGAGATGGGGTAATTGGGTGATGGGCATTAAGGAGGGTACTTGATGTAATGAGCACTCGGTGTTATATGCAACTGATGAATTACTAAATTCTACCTGTGAAACTAATAATACACTATGTGTTAGCTAAATTGAATTGAAATAAAAATTTAAAAAAATAAATGACTTATTTTTTACATATTTGTCCACTATATATTTTGCTGCATTGTTGAAGAATGACAAAGCCCTAGCAACAACATTATACCCATTGAATATTCTTTTTGATTTCTTGTATTTTTTTTATTTTTCTTTTTAACCCAAACAATTATATGCAAGCAACTGTTTTCTGATGTATGCACCTTATTGTTCTATCTAAATTAGGGCTGAGTAACATGTCACCCAACACACCTCACTTTTCAATAACTGACGACTGAACTATTGTTAATGTACTGTGGATTTTCCAAATAATAATGTAGCGCAGCATTAAGTTAACTGCCGTTTGTTAACAGAATCATTCCCAAATCATTAAATGCTTAGTAATTTGCTAAGTGATTATAACAAATGGCACATGAAATCAATTTAATATTTAATGCTATATATATTTTTAGTTTCTGATTAAAACATAGACATTGATTTATAGTTTCAATTTTTTAATATTGGATCTATATAGCAAAATAAGCAGCTTTTCTTATGATTAATCCCAAACTTTATACAGGTAGATAGCAGAAATTTCTACCTACATTTCTGAGAGAGTAATTTGGGGGGGGCTGTATTTATAGTCAGCTTATTTTATTGACATCTTTTCATTTGCTCCCAATTAATCGTACCATTAACAACAACAAGAAAAGAACTTAGGTTACAGCTTCCAAAAGTAAATTTAATTTATAAATATTTCTTGGGCTATAAAGGAATTTTATTTTAGATTTTATAAGACTAGATAAAATGAGACTTCACTTTCAAAGTCGGTAACTTAGAAATGGCACAAATTTCTTTGTGAGCCTGTAAAAGGTTTTATCATGATAAGAAAATATAAATAAAGTTGCGATTTTTTTTCTATTTGGAAATTACATACTACATTGTATTTTGCATAATATGTGACACTTGATTAAGCTATACCCTTGGTGAAATTTACACCTGATGTGGCAACTCTATTTTGAAAGGAAACAGCTGTTTTCCTAATGTTCCTGTGGTTTTATGAACATAATGTTTCCTTTATGAGACAAAGTGGATTCAAATGAGCTTTCTCAACTCCCTCCAGAAACAAATTTCTCAAATGTTTTGTAACTTACTATTGCTTGATAAATGTTATATTGCAGATTATTCTAGGTGTTATGCCTAGGGCTCCTTAAGTGCTGCCATTTGCTTGTTTATTTTCTTCTCGGGCTAGGGAATTGCTTTATGAACTCCAAGTCATAAAGGAGAGCAGCAGAGTGGGAAGAAAGACATTTGGTATAATACTTCGTTGACTGAAAAGGAAATTGGATTTTACCTCTTGCAAAGGAGGTCACAAATTTTATTGTTAAATGGGCTCAAGTATACTTATTTAATAAGACGTGGACCTAAAATGGGAGCATTCTTTAATCCCAGGCCTCCAGCAAATATGCAATAACATATTTTTCATAGAATTTTCACATTTGGTTACCTAAACTTTTATTATAAGCTTGATAGATTGTTTTCCATATTTGTTTTCGACCTTGCTATATGGATAAAGTACACTTGTTTAAACACAGTAATCCTTATGTGGGAAGTAGAGTTATTTATATTTGACATAAATTCCTGGAATGATTTATAAGGCAGCTAAAACATATTAAGCCAGTGTTGAAAGGGGAATGTCGTTAAATATATGTGCACCGTGCTGGCAAGAATTCCAATTTAGTCTTTGTCTGAACTGCTTAAGAATAGTTGTCTGTGCTTTAGAGGAACGGCATGGAAAGTAGAGAACAGAAATTTAAATGTATAATTGTATAATACATCAGGCAGCATGCATTTTGAATCCATATCCCTAAATCTAGTGGAATAGAATTATCTGGTATCAAACCTACTTCTTTCAATAGCTATAGATTCATTATTGCATAAGAATTGCCTATATATTATATCATGCACGTATTATAATTCTTTCTATAATTTACTCTAAGTTTTCTAAGATTGTATTGAAAAACATAAATGAGATTTAGCAGGAACATGTGAATACGGGAATTTCAGAGTCAATAAATAAAATATACCTAAAATTGAAAAAAAGATAATAAATATGGAATGACTAACAGTGCCTAGTTCTTAGTTCTTAGTGACTTCATGATAAATCATTATAAGTACTAGTTTTTTCTCTTTCAAGAAAGTGCGGGAAAGAAGTTTGAGAAAATAAATGTTTGGAAGCTCTAAATTTCCATAAATAGAACAATGGTGAGTGTAAACACACTTCTTTTTTTTTTTTAAGATTTTATTTATTTATTTGACAGAGAGAGAGATAGCGAAAGAGGAAACACAAGCAGGGGGAGTGGGAGAGGGAGAAGCAGGCTTTCCGCTGAGCAGGGAGCCCGATGCGGGGCTCTATCCCAGGACCCTGGAACCATGACCTGAGCCAAAGGCAGACGCTTAATGACTGAGCCACCCAGGCGCCCCGTAAACACACTTCTTAATGAAGGTCACATGCTGGATCATGTAAAGTTATTTGTCCTGTGAAGGTCTATATAATCGAAGGTTGCCTTTACTGCATTTCTCTCATACTTTTAACCCATCAGTTACTTGTGGCATCCTTTTCTTCAATAACTACATTACAATTTCCAGGAACTCACAAACCTGGGAAGTCAAACAGACACATTCTCTATCCTTACTACTCCATGAACCCCTATTTCAGCTTGTAGATTTTTCAATCAGTCTGGAAACACTTGGGAAGAGAATTTGCTTCACATCTGCTTCCATCAAAATCCATCCCACAGCTTATTTGTCTACTGTCTTGTGGATTCTAATTCTTCTCTGGTACTACAGCTGCTGTCCTATTCCCATGGTAAAGCCACCACCTCTTTTTTATTTATTTATTTATTTTTGTTATTATTATGTTAATCACCATACATTACATCATTAGTTTTAGATGAAGTGTTCCATGATTCATTGTTTGTGCATAACACCCAGTGCTCCATGCAGAATGTGCCCTCCTCAATACCCACCACCAGGCTAACCCATCCTCCCACCCCCCTCCCCTCTAGAACCCTCAGTTTGTTTTTCAGAGTCCATCGTCTCTCATGGTTCATCTCCCCCTCCGATTCCCCCCTTCACTCTTCCCCTCCTATCTTCTTCTTTTTTTTTTTTTAACATATAATGTATTATTTGTTTCAGAGGTACAGGTCTGTGATTCAACAGTCTTACACAATTCACAGTGCTCACCATAGCACATACCCTTCTCAATGTCTATCACCCAGCCACTCCATCCCTCCCACCCCCCACCACTCCAGCAACCCTCAGTTTGTTTCCTGAGATTAAGAGTTCCTCATATCAGTGAGTCCATATGATACATGTCTTTCTCTGATTGACTTATTTCGCTCAGCATAATACCCTCCAGTTCCATCCATTATCAAACGCCTAAAAAAGCATGTTCCTAACACACAGCTGTTGTGTGTAACAGGTTTTATTGCAAGTGTGGGTTTGCCCAGTTGTAGTTCTGCACAGCTTAGCAAAGGACACAATTCAAAATTGGAATTTCTACTTAGAAATATCTCTGCTGCTCTTTGACACAAGAAATGTCTCATAGGGACTGGGATGGTATTCATTTCCTACAATGACCTTTCTCGTTCCCCTCTCTCTCTATGCAAACTCTCTTTCTCTAAATTCTTCTTTCTGATTCAGTGCCCTGAAACTCTGTTCCTTGAAGCCCTCTTTTAGGAAATACTACATTTTTATTAATTTGTTTCCCACTTACATAATGTTTGGGGAAGTCTGTTTATTTTTATCAAAAAGTGCTTGTTCTACTAAAAGTAGTATTGTCTTCCTACATATATCAACTAAAACAATATATTTCCTGTTATACTTATTTATTATGGATTCATGACTTAATATAATTTAAAAAATCAAATGCTAGAGCTAATATGCATAAGATACTTGCTTACAAATAAAAAGCAACTATAAAATGCTAAAAATCTCTATGATAGCATTCATTAAAACATCAATAGCAACACCTGTTAGCTAATGTTCATGACTATAAATTTAGGTAAAATAAGATATTTTGCATAGTAACTTTACCTAATTATATCTTTTGTTAATATCCGCCATAGTATTTCTTTTAGAGTTCTTGCACCCAACTCCATGTGGCCAGGAGGTGGGTTCCCCCACACACAACAGAAAGAAATTCTTGGACACCAGCAGGGTGTCCAAAAATTCAACTCAATTCTGACATTATCTACCTGGAGATGGCATTAGTTCCACAGGTTAAGGGTTCAGTCCTACAAGACTGCCCCCTACCCTGCCACTTCAGACTCCAGTCACAATTACCTGTGCTTCTTAATGAGCAGCTACAGATTGGCTGTTCCAACAACCTCCTCCTTGGGTACCATTAATTTGTTATAACAGCTCACAGAACTCAGGGAAACACTTATGTAGGTTTATCAGTTTACAAAAGGATATGATAAAGGACATGAATCAACGGGCAGATGAAGAGATACATAGGGCAATGTCACAAACAAAGGAGCTTCTGTTCTCATGGAGCTTGGGTCCTGACTTGGTAGCATGTAGGAGCACTCTGGTTTCCCAAGCATGGAAACTCTCCAAGAAGGACCAAAAAGTGGTCCTCTAGGGTTTTTATGGAGACTTTGTTACATAGTCATGATTGGCCATTGGTTGATTAAACCTCCACCAGCCCCTCTCCCTACCCCAGAGGTTAGGGAGTGGGACTGAATGTTCCAACCCTTTAATTACATGGTTGGTCCTCCTGGCAACCAGTCCCTGACCTCGGGTGTGGTTTAAAGGACACTTTCATTACTAACAAGACACCATTCACTTTTATGGCTCTGAAGCATTTTCAAGCACTGTGGATAAAGACCAAACATATCTGAAAAATATGTATTTCTTATAAATCATTATGTCACAGTATTATTTTGGGTAAACAACTGACAGATTCAAAGTCACAGCAAATTTTTTTATGTTATGATATTCATGAATCTAGATATTAATATCCACAACCAAGATTTTGTAATCCTCTAAAAGGTAAGTTTTTTTTACAGCTCTATGCAATATATTTAAACATTTTTTCCATTTATTTTTTTTAATTAACATATAATATATTATTTGTTTCAGGGGTAGAGGTCTGTGATTCATCAGTCTTACACAATTCACAGCACTCACCATAGCACATAACCTCCCCAATGTCCATCACACAACCACCCCATCCCCCTCCACTCCAGCAACCCTCAGCTGTTTCCTGAGATTAAGAGTCTCTTATGGTTAGTTATTTTAATTCACAAAATGACTCTGAGAAGTGCATAGCTACTTTTTAATTTGGGGGGATGGGGTAGGACTTTTAATTTTCCTCTTCGCAACCCTAGGCCAAATACTCTTGAAAGGCATACCCACACCTCCGAATCTATTTAAGTTCTCTCTGTATTCCAGATACCATCTATTTCAGCATGGGACAAATACAGTGTGTCTCCTCATGTGGTGAGTGGGCATCTAATGGAAAGAGACTGCAATGGCTGAACTCCTATGTGTATTACATATATAAAAAGATTTTTTTATTGATTGATGTGGGGATACAACCACCCACAATGGCATTTTAAAAATAGACTTTATTTTAGATTTACAGAAAAATTGAGAAGATAGTACAAAGAGTTCTCATGTACACCATACCCAGTTTTGCCTATTATTAACATTTTCCATTAATGTGGTGCATATGCTACAATTAACAAATCAATGTGGATACATTCACATTAACTAATGTCCATTCTTTTTTCTTTTTTAAGTTTTTATTTAAATTCCAGTTAGTTAACATATAGTGCAATATTAATTTCAGGTGTAGAATTTAGTGATTCATCACTTACATACAACATCCAGTGCTCATCCCAACAAGTGCCGTCCTTAATACCCATCACCCATGTAGTCCATTCCCCCACCCACCTCCCCTCCAGCAACCCTCAGTTTGTTCTCTATAGTTAAGAGTCTCTTTTATGGTTTGCCCGTGTGTCTTTTTTCCATTCAGATTTCCATTCTAGTAGTATCTTTCCTTTTATAAAATGCATTTGAATTTCCAAGGACTTAAACTTATTTAAATTTAATAATGCCACTAATTTCTAAATAAGGCATTGCCTATTTAGAAGTAAATGTATTTTGAAGTAGATACATTTTAACCATATAGATTTTTCTCAGAAATATGATAACATAACATCATTTAATCTTTTTAAAAAAATTTAAAATCCATGTCTTTATTACTTTTTGCACAAATTATCATTGTCTGCTAATACAAATGGTCAAAATTGCATTTAAATATTTGTGGGAGGGTATATTTTAAATTTAATGTGAAGAGCAACTTTCACATGGAATTTGAGACAGATGGAATCCTTCATTGAGCAGAAACACAGATTCCATGATGCTCCTAATGTAATATAATTAAACATCCACTTTAACTGCAAGAAGTTTCTGACCTGTGTTTCACCACTGCATGGTCAATATTGTGTGGGCTACCCATAGCCTTTTTCAATTATTATTATGTTAATCACCATACATTACATCATTAGTTTTTGATGTAGTGTTCCATGATTCATTGTTTGTGCATAACACCCAGTGCTCCATGCAGAACGTGCCCTCTTTAATACCCATCACCAGGCTAGCCCATCCCCCCACCCCCTCCCCTCTAGAACCCTCAGTTTGTTTCTTAGAGTCCATAGTCTCTCATGGTTCATCTCCGCCTCCGATTCCTCCCTTTCATTTTTCCCTTCCTACTATCTTCTTTTTTTTTTTTTTTTAACATATAATGTATTATTTGTTTCAGAGGTACAGGTCTGTGATTCCACAGTCTTATTCAATTCACAGCATTCAGCATAGCACATACCCTCCCCCATGTCTATCACCCAGCCACCCCATCCCTTCCACCCCCCACCACTCCAGCAACCTTCAGTTTGTTTCCTGAGATTAAGAATTCCTCATATCAGTGAGTTCATATGATACATGTCTTTCTCTGATTAACTTATTTTGCTTAGCATGATACCCTCTAGTTCCATCCACATCATTGCAAATGGCAAGATTTCCTTTTTTGATGGCTGCATAATATTCCATTATATATATATATATATATATATATATATATATATATATATATATA
>NW_023270865.1:14211652-14219513 GCF_011800145.1 Mirounga leonina
TTCCATTGTATTTATATATACCACATCTTCTTTATCCATTCATCTGTTGATGGACATCTTGGCTCTTTCCACAGTTTGGCTATTGTGGACATTGCTGCTATAAACATTGGGGTGCATGTACCCCTTCAGATCACTACATTTGTATCTTTGGGGTAAATACCCAGTAGTGCAATTGCTAGGTCATAGGGTAGCTCTATTTTCAACTTTTTGAGGAACCTCCATACTATTTTCCAGAGTGGCTGCACCAGCTTGCATTCCCACCAACAGTGTAGGAGGGTTCCCCTTTCTCCGCATCCTCGCCAACATCTGTCGATTCCTGACTTGTTACTTTTAGCCATTCTAACTTGTGTGAGGTGGTATCTCATTGAGGTTTTGATTTGGATTTCCCTGATGCCGAGCGATGTTCAGCACTTTTTCATGTTTCTGTTGGCCATTTGGGTCTTCTTTGGAAAAATGTCTGTTCATGTCTTCTGCCCATTTCTTGATTGGATTATTTGTTCTTTGGGTGTTGAGTTTCATAAGTTCTTTATAGATTTTGGATACTAGTCCTTTATCTGATATGTCATTTGCAAATATCTTCTCCCATTCTGTCGGTTGTCTTTTGGTTTTGTTGACTGTTTCCTTCGCTGTACAAAATTTTTTATCTTGATGAGGTCCCAATAGTTCATTTTTGCCCTTGTTTTCCTTGCCTTTGGCGATATTTCTAGGAAGAAGTTGCTGCGGCTGAGGTTGAAGAGGTTGCTGCCTGTGTTCTCCTCTAGAATTTTCATGGACTCCTGTCTCACATTGAGGTCTTTCAACCATTTTGAGTCTATTTTTGTGTGTGGTGTAAGAAAATGGTCCACTTTCATTCTTCTGCATGTGGCTGTCCAATTTTCCCAACACCATGTGTTGAAGAGACTGTCTTTTTTTCATTGGACATTCTTTCCTGCTTTGTGGAAGATTAGTTGACCATAGAGTTGAGGGTCCATTTCTGGGCTCTCTATTCTGTTCCATTGATCTATGTGTCTGTTTTTGTGCCAGTACCATACTGTCTTGATGATGACAGCTTTATAATAGAGCTTGAAGTCTGGAATTGTGATGCCACCAGCTTTGCTTTTCTTTTTCAACATTCCTCTGGCTATTTGGGGTCTTTTCTGGTTCCATACAAATTTTAGGATTATTTGTTCCATTTCTTTGAAAAAAGTGGATAGTATTTTGATAGGGATTGCATTGAATGTGTAGATTGCTCTAGGTAGCTTTGACATCTTCACAATATTTGTTCTTCCAATCCATGAGCATGGAACTTTTTTCCATTTCTTTGTGTCTTCCTCACTTTCTTTCATGAGTATTTTATAGTTTTCTGAGTACAGATTCTTTGCCTCTTTGTTTAGATTTATTCCTAGGTATTTTATGGTTTTGGATGCAATTGTAAATGGGATTGACTCCTTAATTTCTCTATCTTCTGTCTTGTTGTTGGTGTATGGAAATGCCACTGATTTCTGTGCATTGATTTTATATCCTGCACTTTACTGAATTCCTGTATGAGTTCTAGTAGTTTTGGTGTGGAGTCTTTTGGGTTTTTCACATAAAGTATTATATTATCTGCAAAGAGTGAGAGTTTGACTTCTTCTTTGCTGATTTGGATGCCTTTTATTTCTTTTTGTTGCCTGATTGCTGTGGCTAGGACTTGTAGTATTATGTTGACCAGCAGTGGTGATAGTGGATATCCCTGCTGTGTTCCTGACCTTAGGGGGAAACCTCTCAGTTTTTCCCCATTGAGAATGATATTCGCTGTGTGTTTTTTGTAGATGGCTTTTATGATATTGAGGTATGTACCCTCTATCCCTATACTCTGAAGAGTTTTGATCAAGAAAGGATGCTGTACTTTGTTAAATGCTTTTTCTGCATCTATTGAGAGGATCATATGGTTCTTGTTCTTTCTTTTATTAACGTATTGTATCACATAGATTGATTTGCAGATGTTGAACCACCCTTGCAGCCCAGGAATAAATCTCACTTTGTCATGGTGAATAATCCTTTTAATGTACTGTTCAGTCCTATTGACTAATATTTTGGTGAGAATTTTTGCATCCATGTTCATCAGGGATATTGGTCTGTAATTCTCCTTTTTGATGGGGTCTTTGTCTGGTTTGGGGATCAAGGTAATGCTGGCCTCATAAAATAAGTTTGGAAATTGTCCTTCCATTTCAATTTTTTGGAACAGTTTCAGAAGAATAGGTATTAATTCTTCTTTAAATGTTTGGTAGAATTCCCCTGGGAAGCCATCTGGCCCTGGGCTCTTGTTTGTTGGGAGATTTTTGATAATTCCTTCAATTTCCTTAGTGGTTATAGGTCTGTTCAGGTTTTCTATTTCTTCCTGGTTCAGTTTTGGTAGTTTATACATCTCTAGGAATGCAACCATTTCTTCCAGATTATCTAATTTGCTGGCATATAGCTGCTCACAATATGTTCTTATAATTGTTTGTGTTTCTTCGGTGTTGGTTGTGATCCCTCCTCTTTCATTCATGATTTTATTTATTTGGGTCATTTCTCTTTTCTTTTTGATAAGTCTGGCCTGGGGTTTATTAATCTTATTAAGTCTTTCAAAGTACCAGCTCCTAGTTTTGTTGATCTGTTCTACTGTTCTTTTGGTTTCTATTTCATTGATTTCTGTCCTGATCGTTATTATTTCTCTTCTTCTGCTGGGTTTAGGCTTTATTTTCTGTTCTTTCTCCAGCTCTTTTAGGTGTATGGTTAGGGTGTGTATTTGAGACCTTTCTTGTTTCTTGAGAAAGGCTTGTATTGCTATATACTTTCCTCTTAGGACTGCCTTTGCTGCATCGCAAAGATTTTGAACAGTTGTGTTTTCATTTTCATTTGTTTCCATGATTTTTTAAAATTCTTCTTTAATTTCCTGGTTGACCCATTCATTCTTTAGTAGGATGCTCTTTAGCCTCCATGTATTTGAGTTCTTTCTGACTTTCTTCTTGTGATTGAGTTCTAGTTTCAAAGCATTGTGGTCCGAAAATATGCAGGGAATGATCCCAATCTTTTGGTACTGGTTGAGACCTGATTTGTGACCTAGGATGTGATCTATTCTGGAGAATATTCCATGGACACTGGAGAAGAATGTGTATTCTGTTGCTTTGGGATGGAATGTTCTGAATATATCTGTGAAGTCCATTTGGTCCAGTGTGTCATTTAAAGTCTTTATTTCCTTGTTGATCTTTTGCTTAGATGATTGCTTCTCGCCCTTTTGGCTAAGATCAAGTGTTGTAACTGTTCTAATCAGTTTAACATTTTATCTTTAAATATGATTTAGAAATGACCAAAACAGATCTTTCAGACTCTGAAAGACATACAGAAAATGTAAAGGGCGTCTTGAGAACTGCTGTGGAATTTATTTTGAATTCTTTCAAAAAGTTATTTTAAAGTGCTTCTATCTATCAAAAAGAACCAGTCCAAAAACTTTTATAGAAAGGTCTTTTATAGAAAGGTCTTTTATAGAAAGACCTTTTATAGAAAGGTCTCATTTTCTTCCTCTTAACACCATTAGATAAGATATTAATTGAGTCCTATTTAGGTAAACATATTCAATTGTGAAAAATATCTGTATGAGCTGATTTCAAAAAAGTACATTTTGAGTTCCGTAAATTTTCAATTATTTTCGGAAACCACAACAGAGACTACTATGGACTGTGGACTCAATGTTGATTTCCTTCAAAATCCTTATATTGAAGCCCCAGTGCCCATCAGGAGGTGGGGCCTGTATGGTAGGCGACAAAGTCATGAGGGTGGGGCCCTCTGAATGGGTTTAGTGCCTTTACAAGAAGAGACAGGAGAGAGACCATCTCTCTGTCTTGAGAAGATACAGTGTGAAGGCATCTGTCTGCAAACCAGGAAGCAAGCCCTCCCAGGGAACAGAACCAGCAGTACCTTGATCGTGCATGTGTCAGCCTCTGGAAGTACGAAAATAAATTGTCGTTAAGCCATCCAGTCTGTGGCATTTGTTACAGCAACCCAAAATAAGAGAATATGAAAAAATATATTATTTTTGAAGTAGTACTTTTCTAGTTTATTCTTCCATTAGGTATGTGAGGAAATTTGGAACAGTTTCTTGTCATTGAAATTTGTTTACTATCAAGGGAGAAAGTCTGTAGACTCAGACAAATATTTTTAAAAGCAAAATGAGGACACTGCTGTGATGAGCTGGGCAAGTGCCTTTCCAAAGTAATTAGAATTTCTGAAACTTGTTGGTAAAGTGAATGTGATTAACTTAGGTATTGTTAGAGAGTCATAAGCCTGCTGATCAGGGAAGATAGATTTCTTAATCCATGGTTGGCTATAACATTAATGATATACTTGAACTGGCATATTTTACTCTGCACTTAAATTTCAGTGTATTAAATAACTTTTTAAGAAGAGTAAAGACATTTTTTTTTTCCCTCTCAGCTGAAGAAGACAATGAACTCCTGGATTGTCGTCAAAGGTAATGTCATGTCTAACTCTGTAACCTGAGTAGGTTTCTCACTATTGGCAGATACTAGCACCATTTCACATTAGGAGCTTGCTTGCTACAAGTATCACAAGACATAAAATATAATTTTTTTTAAAAAACTGGAAAGGCACAAGGCATATTTATGGAAAGTGTTTTACCCTTTTAAAAAGTTCTCTTAAAAAGAATGTAAAGTTCCTGAGATGCAGAGCATTGAGGCAGTGTGGTAGCCATATTAACAGTGCTAATTAAGAAAGATTCTTGGTGGGAAAGTGGGAAGAAAGCATCACCCTCTTACACTTTTCCTTTTTTTTTTTTTAATTTTGCTTGTTTCTAGTTTTGTTCTGTCTTAATGTGAGACCATATCCATAGAAAATGCAAAAACATGTATGTGCAGACTTAAAAATAAGTCTAAACCACACCTTATAGAGCATCATCCATCATGAGGTAGACTGTGGCCAGTCCCCAGTAGGCATCGTGGTCCCACCTCCATTCATGTGTCACACTTTCCTTTTCAGAAGTATCCATAATCCTAACATTTGTGATATCCATTTCCTTGCTCTTCTATATAGTTTTGTTTCCTCTGTTTGGGAACTTAATATAAATTTAATAATAATATAGGTTATCGGGGCACCTGGGTGGTGTAGTCAGTTAAGCCTCCAACTTTGGGGTTTGGCTCAGGTCCTGATCTCAGTGTGTGAGATGGAGCCCCACATTGATCTCCATGCTCAGCGTGGAATCTGCTTGAGATTCTTTCTCCTTCTGCCACTCCCACTCATGCTCACTCTCCCTTTCACATAAATAAATAAATCTCTAAAAAATTAATAATATAGATTACCTTCTGTATCTTCATTGTTCAAAAGTTTCTAAGAAACTTTGCTGTGTGATTGCATGCAAAATATTTTCATTTCTATTGTCTGAATACTCCCACAATGTTTGAAAATGCAGTTTGATTATGTATTATGCTGGTGATGAATATATATATGTATTATATATTATATATATATGATTATGCTTTGTGTATGTGTATATATATATATATATATACACACACACACACACACCTGTGTGTGTGCGTGTGTGTGCATGTGTGTGTGTGTGTGTGTTTAGGTTGGGAAGTGGCTTTCCTGTGATATCTTTCCCTCCAGGAAGGAAGGAAAGCAAATGACATAGCCTTATCTTCATGTAAATATATTGATAATAGAAGTTCTGATACACAAAATCAACGATTTTGCTCAGAGATGAATCCTTATGTATGGGATGCTTTTGACCAGATGTCTCTATTTTAGAATTGCTTATCTGAACCTAGTATCTGTGGATTTAGAAGGCACAGTTCCTGGGAAAATTTATAGAACTCTGTAAATATCTGGATATAAAATAAAAATATTTCATAACAGAAATTGCTTCCTTCCATGAGATGCCTGCTGTGTTCATTTAGAGACCTCATCTTTCATTCTTGGCAGTCAGTATGGGTCTGATGGAGAAAATATCTGGGGAATTGTGTGGATTCTTCTGGATCTCTCTCTCTACTTCTGGGCCTCTTGATTGCTTGTACCCTAGAAATTATTTGTCACATGCATTATAGGGTAAGATCTTAGATATGTATGAGTCTGACTGTCACAATCCTATCTGTTATGTTATCTCAAGAGTAGACATTGCTGCTGGGTCTGCACATACCCATTCTAGCTGCCATAGAGTTAGCTGACAATGGCTCATGACAGCATCCTGCTCTGAAAATTTGCCCTTGGCTGGTGAAAGCCACTTTGCCAGGAGATACCTCAATGCCATTGCATCGTATAGCTACCCTAAATCTTCTTACTCATTGTATTCTCTTGAAACTCTATATATCCAGACTTATAAGCTCTCTTCTTTATTTCTTCTGCTCTTCCCCTAATGATTAAGTAGATTAAATGATCTTTTCGGACTCTGTCCTTTCTTCTTTCCCTTTTCACCCAGCTTCTCATGCCTGTTTCTCTGTATCAGTCTTTGCTTAGGTTTTTAAAAAGGCGAAAGATTTATATGATCTGAAGAGAAACCAAAGTTTTGCTTAGGTTTTTAAAGTTTATTCACAAGCAGGCAGTATTAATTTGGTAATTAAGAGTAGTAGAGAATTGCATGATAGCCGTTGGTAATAGTAATTGGTAAATAGTTTTTATTTTTCATTATAAGTATAACGCTGCTGTACATTCTTTATTTGTGCATTTTGCTATTTTTTCTATCAAGGTTCTCATGTTTTCATTATGTTGTATGAAGTCTGCATATAATTAAGGCTTTACTTACTATGCTATCCATCTCAGAAATAGCCCTTCATTCTTTACTTCTAATGACTGATTTTTAATATGTTACATTTCTTCCTTTTTCTTCTTTTTATTTTTACCATACTTAAGCATATTTAAGTTTGAATTTACAGAGGAAGTAGTCCATCAATAGCCCTGTGCTCCCCTAGATTCCCAACCTTCCTTACAGTTAGGCTGATCGTGGATTTGTTCTTGTTAATGGAATTAGCCAAGCTATCATATATCGCTTCCATTTGTTTCACTGGGAGGAGAACTCTCTGATATGGTAGAAATACACAAAACAAGAAGCCCAGGTGGCAGCCCAGGAGATTCTGACTTCCATTTGAGTGCCTCCAGAGTGAGAAGAAACAAGCAAGCAAACACAAAAACTTTCCACTGTGCTGAGATTTCGGGAGTGGATAGTTAAGCAGGTAGCTTCTCATTCAAGCTACCGGTTAAATAGGAATTATCATAGCCTTTAAGAAAGGGCAATGATGATGAGAATTAGTTGCATAGATCCTTGTTATTCCCACCATATGATGTTATAATCTATGTTCAACATGGAAATGCATGTAAGAACATTTATGGCAGCGCTACTTGTAGTGATATAATGGAAACAAAGTGAATGTGTATCAATTGTTGAAATATGTGTTAATATTGCCAACTGTAGAATATTATGTGCAACCACTGAAATAATGAATTTGATCTGTAACAGCTGAATTGGAGAAATTTTTATGATATTTTAGTAATTGAGAAAATTAAGGCAAAGAGAAACACGTAAGAGTCAAACAAAGTGTATCATGTATCTATAGTTGCCTAAGTAACAACATGAATTTGTGACTATGTGATCACAGAAAAAGGAACAGGAAAGTACATGTCACATTGCTAAAGGTAGTTGGAGGGGAAAGAAGGAAAGGATGAAAGGCAGGACACAAAAAAGGGTAATACTTATTGAGGCAACTCTAAATTAGTGCCTAGATAAAAAATAGGAAGAAGAGAGAGAGAGAAAGACAAAGAGAGTGAAGGAAGGAAGGAAGGAAGGATGGAAGGAAGGAAGGAAGGAAGGAAGGAAGGAAGGAAGGAAGGAAGGAAGGAAGGAAGGAAGGAA
>NW_023270865.1:14219523-14234860 GCF_011800145.1 Mirounga leonina
GAAGGAAGGAAGGAAGGAAGGAAGGAAGGAAGGAAGGAAGGAAGGAAAAGAAAAGAAGGAGGGAGTGGGATCGAGGAAGAAGAAAAAAATAATGTATCTCTATATTCCTTGAAACAAAACATCAAAAAACTAAATTCTTCATGCAGTTCCATCAACTGGGTATTATATTTCTAGTTGGGGGACATCCAAGGGAGTAAAAAAAAATATGCAAGAGGGAGAACACAGAGGTATTAACTAAAAATACACATTTTCTGAAGGTTCCTCTCATTTATCTTTTTGGCTTTTCATCATTTCATGGAGGAAAGAATACATACCTCTAAAATCACTGACCTCATACTTTCTACTTGTACTAACCTACTCAAATTTCCCTCCTTGAATAAATCAGATTTCTCTGGTGATGGACATGTGTTAGTCCATTTGAGCTGCTATCATAAAATATCACAGACTAGATAACCTAAAAACAACAGGAATTTATTTCTTACAGTTGTGGAGGCTAGAAGTCCAGGATCAGGGTGTGAGCGTGGTCAGATGAGGGCCCTCTTCTGGGTTGCAGACTTCTTGTTCTATTCTCACATGGCAAAAGAGGCTAGGGAGCTCGCCAGATCTCTTTCATAAGAATATAATCTTATTCATGAGGCTCCACTCTCATGATCCAAGCGCCTTCCAAAGGCCTCACATCTAAAATTCTATTGAGGATTAGGATTTCAGCATATGAATTTTGGGGGAACACAAGAATTCACACCATAGCAAATATTATCTAATAAAACTTGTGACATCTGTTCTCTGCTTCTTGAATAGTGTCTTCCTTTATGTGGACCTTTTAAAAATACATTTACCAATTGATTTGATTCTGGAAAGCAGAAATAGATTTCTATTCATAGAATTTATCTAGGATATCCACTTATTTGTTTGTCTTTTATGTATTGGGTGCCTATGATGTTGGAATAGAACTGTACATGTTGGTGAAAACATTCTGGGCAGGAGAGACCATAAATGAATTCTTACAAATCATCAGGTGGTGATACATCATATGAATAAAAACACAGTAGGGCAATGGGGGTAAGAAGTCCGTGATGGACTGTGTTTCTGTTTTATATAGCCTGGTCAGGGAAAGTCTCGCTTATAAGATGAATTTAGCAGAGAATTGAAGGTAGAGATGAGATAACCACAGACTTTGTTGAGAAAGAAAATTTCAGGTGGCAAGAATCAGAAATTCAAAGGTCTTTTGTTAAGAGATTACTTGGCCACTATGGTTGCAGCATGTTGAGTCATGGGAAGATTGGAATTGCAGGAGGTATAAGAGATTATGGGGTGTAGCAGATGAGGTCAGGCTTTTGAAGTCATTTTAAGGACATTGTGTCTTAACTCTTCCTCTCATAGGAAACCACCAGAGGTTTGATTGAAGAAAATATATGATCTAACATATTTTAAATGGGTCATTTTGGATGCTGTAGTGATAATAAAATATAGAGAAGCAAATGTAAAAGCAGAAGGAGAAATATTTGCGGTAATAAGAAAAGATGTGATAGGGACTCATATCAAGGTGTTAGCATTGATGGTGCTGTACACTGAGGAGAATTAGTTAGCTTCTGGGTGTATTTTGAAGGTGGACATTATAAATTGCTGATATATTGCATATAGGTTGATGGATTAATATAAGAACTAAGGCTTATTACAAGGATTTGTGGACTGGAAATACCATGAACTAACAGGGAAATCTTGTGAAAAATACCAATTTTGGAATGAACGTAGGGGTTTATGGTTATTTATGTAAAATTTAAGGTGCATATTAGAGGTGAAAATTATTAGACAGTTAAGTCAGGGTGGAGTTGATGGAAGGAGATATAGAGATGATTTTGAAAGTCATACAGTGGATTATAAAGGAATGAGTGTAAGAGATGAGAAGAGGGCTAAAGACTGGGTCCTGGGGCATTGCTGTGTTTAGAATTTGTGGAGACGAGGACACACCATTTCATGGTCTACGCAGATATTCATATTGAAAGGACTATAGGCATAAGGATTACTTATTGTAAAGGTGAATTTCTGATACTTCTTTGTAATACTCTTTTTTTTTTTTTAAGATTTTCTTTATTTATTTGACAGAGACAGACACAGCAAGAGAGGGAACACAAGCACGGGGAGTGGGAGAGGTAGAAGCAAGACTCCCCCGAAACAGGGAGCCCGATGTGAGGCTCGATCCCAGGACCCTGGGATCATGACCTGAGCTAAAGCCAGATGCTTAACGACTGAGCCACCCAGGCGTTCCTTCCTTGTAATACTCTTAAACTATTAGAGAAATATTTCTTTATAAGCTTTAATTGTTCTTCTAACCTACCCTTACTTTTTTTTTTTTTTTTTTGCTAGAGATTAGTGATTGTCTTTTCAAATTCTTTTTCACCCTTAAAATACTTAGCTCACTGTCTAACATATAGGAAGAATTTCATCATCATTTTTTGAATGGGACTTCTGGATATTTTGCTTTAGCCTCAGTGAGTTAAAGGTTACAATGATAATAAGTCAAGAAATCCTGGATTATATGAAATACCTGGAATTTGAACAGGGAATGTAGAGGCAAATGAATAGTTCTTTGGATGCTATGTAATCATCAGATTCTAGTAAGAAAAGTAATAAAGTTGTCACTGAAAATATCACCAGTTGGTGTGAGTCTCACACTAGTTGCCAAAGCAAAACAGAAGGATTTCCTAGGCCATCCTTTTGCTGTTTTTCTTTTAAGCAGCAATTTATTATAATGTTAATAAATACAATTCATGAAGAAAACATTTACTAAACTATAAATAAACTAGCAAAGTATGTTTTATAATACTCAAGCAATATATTAAAATGTGCAAAGCGGGCGCCTGGGTGGCTCAGTTGGTTAAGCGACTGCCTTCGGCTCAGGTCATGATCCTGGAGTCCCAGGATCGAGTCCCCCGCATCGGGCTCCCTGCTCAGCGGGGGGTCTGCTGCTCCCTCTGACCCTCTTCCCTCTCGTGCTCTCTGTCTCTCATTCTCTCTCTCAAATAAATAAATAAATAAAATCTTAAAAAAAATGTGCAAAGCATTTGCTTACTTTGTTACAACAATATTTTTTATTTTATTTTACTTTATTTTAATTTTGCAAATGAGAGCACAAAGTGCACCAATTCCTACCAGACCACAATGACTTTTGAAATAGTCCACAAATAGAAGATCGCATACAATTTTTGTCTTTGAATGGATACTGATTTTTCCTCAACATTCTCTAAAGTCTTAATAAGCTATTAGTTTAGGAAAAAGGAATTATATTTTTGGACAATTTACATGTGTGGAATTATTTCTGTGAGAAGAGAAAATGAATGTTACAAATCTGTTATCTTGATTTAGAGATCAAAGAAATTCTTCTATTAATAGGTCTTAGTGTTTTATCTCTGTTGTGTTATTTTTATGAAACTTTTATAAAACTTAATAGCGCATTTTACACACTGCAGCAATTGTTCTCTATTAGACTACAATGTTTTACGGATGCTGTAGGTTAATTGTGTCAATGTTTCAATTTAAGAACTATAATTAATACAACCCTTTGATTTCCCTGTGGGCACAGGTATTCCTGGATATACAGATGAAATGCTGTGACTAGTTTTATAATTGAGAGGCAAATTTCATAATAATTAAATGTTCAGAAACTATGACTAGAATAACAATTACTTGGTGAAAAATATAATATTTAATATAGCAGAGAGAAAACTATAATACTGTTGTAGCCATTGTGGAATCTAATAGATGATACAAGTTTCATTTGAATTTAAGGGTATGCACAAATATTAAAGGACAAGTATATATAAAAACTCTTCATAGTAATATGGAAAAATAATAAAACAAATCTAAGTTGAATGATGTCCTTTGCAAAATGAAAAAAAAGTAAAATGAAAGGAATATATCAATGGTGCAAATTATTTTCTAATTTGCATGCTGGTGGTTGCTTGGTGCTTCCTCAAACACTGAATGAAAATTTAAAGATTTCGGCTCACATACTGTAAAAATACAGAAAATCAGGGTGTTCCTGAAGAGTAAATGTGATTCCAATAAATGTTAGAAGAAATGACATCCAAAATAGACTTCATGAAAATGTAGCCTGCACTTCAAATTATTTCCATCATCCAAAAAGAAGTAGACACTTTTTCTAAATAGTTTCTTTGCTCTTTTTTGTTGTTGGCATTGATGGTGAGGTGGAGTCTCATTTCTTCCTCTAATTTCTTCTTCATCTAACTTTGTTTAACTTAGAATAATTCACACACACACACTCACAAGATTTGTTCAACAAAATAAAGTCTTAATTCTAATGATAAAATAAGCTACAAATTAGCAACAGTTCTTTAGAACCCTCACCATACCCAAGGTTTATTGGGCTGTTCCTGAAGTTCTGTAGGCCAGAGATTGTTTATTATTATTTCTAACTTGTATGTGTGTGGGGTGGGGGGGGGAGGCTAACAAAGAGGCGATTGGCACACATTGTTTTTCCTCTGCCTCTACCTAAAATCTCAGTCCGGTAGGGAAGGTACTCTTCCTCTTCGGCAACACCCCTGCTGGTAAGTGGAGAATTGGAACATTCTGCACTAAGCTAAGATTTATAGAGGTGTGTGTCTTCTCTCAGCATCCTGCCTCAATTTGGTGAAGTGTCCCTGTATTTGGAAGTTATAGTTCGTCGATTGTGCCTTGGCTCTGTAGCGTTTTTAATCAAAGGCAAATGGAGCACCCTAAGGGAGAGGAATCACCCAGGAAGCATAACTGTGTGAGTGAGAATATTCTAAGGAAAATGACAAAGTTTGATGTACCATTTACTGTCACACACTCATAGCCTGTTTCTCAGCATATTTTTCAGGAAATAGCTGATCCTCCAAAAAAAAAAAAATCCTATGTAAACTAAGTAGAATGAGAATAGAGCCTGCATGAGACCTCTATAGATAATGCCAACATTTAATAAACTCTATTAATTGGAATTAAAAAACCAAAAAACCAAAAAGCAGGAAATAACAAACTTTTCGTACTACAAATGGAATAGAAGAAAACAATTGGACAAAAATATTTAGGAGATGACCACAAAGGGGTTCTTAAAATAAGCACCCAAAATAGGATCTCAAGAAAGTCATTTGTTTCTAAAGCCAAGACTAAATTCCAGCAGTCTTTCAAAGCGAGGAGGCACACATCCAGAGGTAAAGTCTTTGCAAGGAACCAGATGATTTTGAGGTACTAAACTTCCCTATCCTCAAATTTTATGTCTATTGCTTCCTGAATTCTTCTCTTCCTCTCTCTCTTCCTCCCCCTCCACCCCCTTGGATGCAGGGGGTGCTCTTATACTTCTTAAGTTCCACTCCCACCCCCCGCCCCCGGGTCTGCAAGGTCCATTTTGAACGTATGTGTTCAGTACACACTATAATTGCTGAACTCTGATTTGGGGATTTTCCCCAGTTTGTGCAGTAAAATCCAGCTCATCAGTCAGCTGCTAGTCCACTGCCCCTCATCACCACTGCTGAAGAACTTTCGGAACCTGCGCTGTAAAGGTCTTTGCACGAACCCTTTTCTTCCAAAGCATACTGAGCTATCTTTACGTAAAAACATGACCGTTTCATACAAATGCAGTTTGCGCAGTTTATTAGATTTTGCAGAATATTTTATTGCATCTCTGGGGTGTGATATCAGTACTGCTATGGGGAAGAGTAGTTTTGTTGAAGGTGCTTGCTCCCCTGGTCCATGGATGATATATATTCCCAGTGTTCTGTAATTTTTAAAAAAAGGACAGTGTTTTCACAAAATAAACTGAATAGACTTAGTTGTATTTGGGAAGGAAATCGAACTACCATTTATGATTCTTTTATTTTTTAATTTTTTAAAAAATATTTTATTTATTTATTTGAGAGAGAGAGAGCATGCAACTGAGAGAGAGAGAGAGAGAGAGAGAGAGAGAGAGAGAGAGCGCACAAGTGGGGAAGGAGCAGAGGGAGAGGGAGAAGCAGACTCGCCTCTAAGCAGGGAACCCAACCCAGGGCTCAATCCCAGTACTCTGGGATGATGACCTGATCTGAGGGCAGATGCTTACCCGACTGAGCCATCCAGGCATCCCCGTGATTCTTTTAACATGGAAGTACAGAGTATGCAAAGGATAATTCTTTGGCATGGAATATGATAATAGTTGCTTTTCTGAAATAAATCATTTAGATCTCTAAGAGATTGTCTTGAAAAGTGAGAATAGTTTGTTAATGCTTGCTCTCTAATTAAAAAAATACTTAAAAATATATTATTGACCTGCTTTTGAAAAAGAAAACCTGAGCTAACTTAGTTCAAAAGTTACTGAATATTTTTATTAAAATATAATGGGCAAAGGAATGTATACATATATTTTGAAATTTTTATTTTATTTTTTTAAAGATTTTATTTATTTATTTGACAGAGAGAGAGAGCACAAGCAGGGGGAGCGGCAGGCAGAGAGAGAGGGAGAAGCAGACTCCCCGCTGAGCAGGGACGCCCCAGTGCAGGGCTTGGTCCCAGGACCCTGGGACCCTGGGACCATGACCCAAGCCGAAGTCAGACGCTTAACCAATGGAGCCACCCAGGTGCTCCTGAAAATTTTATATTGTAATAATGACTAGGAGAAAGAACTCTTATAACAAAGAAAAAAAATATTAAGATTAAAATATGCTGTCAGAAATCTTATTCTAACCTGTCTGAGGAAATAATGAGTATCTCCAGGCCCACAGACGCACATAAACATTATTTTACCCTTGGCATAGGATATCTAGACTATTAATGGAGGATACCTAATAGAATATATAAGGCCTTGTAGCAAAACTCATATAGGGCACATTATGCATTGTTTTAATTAAAAATTTTAACTGAAAATACGCAGCAACATCTCATTATATTTGAAGTTAGAACCTCTACTCTATTGTATAGATGATAAATGTCATTCCAGATACTTTATATCTGTCTGACAAAGGTAGTTTTTAAGCCAGCAAAGAGGACAGATGGAGCTTAAATATTTTAAGCCCTCTTTATATCCATGAAATTTGTCTTCTCAGAGATATTATGAAATTTGAGAGAATTGGATTCATGAAACACAGACACACACACACACACATACAGACATATGCATACACGCAAATATATGCAAATAAAGCATGTTTAGAACTTTCATTGGGGAAAAATAATCAAAACTCTATAAAAAGAAATAAATTAAACTATAATTAACTTACTAGAAGTTATCCTTCTTTCTCTTCTCTACGTCCTATACGTGTACCCCTATATGCTTCTGCATAATTATTTCAAACATAAAACTCAAAGTTAACTTCCCTGCTCATGTCAGACCAGTCTTCACATCGTGATTCAATGACTGAACACTTCTGCTTCTTAAGCTATCAACTTCGAGCAATATATATTGATGTTTTTCTGTGAAAGATATACAACTTCTCTCAAAAGAGAATTCCTCCGAAGTATGTTCTGCTTCACTGCCAACAATTGTGAGTTTATTTTTAGCTGGGTTTTTAGTTGTATCAATGTCTTTAAATATTGTAAGCTAAATTGTCTTTATTGATCCTTCAATTTTAAACAATCTCTCACTTTTTCACATTATGGAAGATGAAATTTATGCGTTTACTTCTCTTGTGCTGGTCTTTGCAGTATTGTCTTCCAGCCTCTGCATACTATATTTTTCTGTATCTTTAAGTAAAAATTATTTAGAATAATGGCACTTACATCCTTTTCTAAAATGCTTTGACTAGTGGCTGGTGACATAATTGAAAAGCAAGAACTAGTTTTTGTAATCTGATGCCGTGTAAGGCACAGCCAGGGCGTGGGATTAGGACTGGATAGAAAAAATAATATGATTTTATGTCACTCAACTTATGTCACCTAATGGACAATACTGATAATTAAAATGAGGAGTCAGTGGGAGATAGAAAACAAATATATATATTGTCATAAAGAGCAAAAAAAAAGAGAGATGGCAGTAAATTCAATATACAGGTATAATTTACCTTTAGGTTATTTGTAGATTCCCTTTCCCAATTTAAGGCTGTTCCCTTATGTTTCTACTTTGTTACTCCTTGTATCACAAATGGATGCTGAATTTTGAGCACCATATGGTTTTTAATTTTCAGCCTGTTGATCAGGTGAATTACGTTAGTTGCTTTTTTTGAATGATAAACCAACACTGCATGTTTGGGATTAAACCAACCTGTTCATGTATACTATCTTTTTTGACATATGACTAAGTTTTATTTACTAATATTTTGGTGATATGTCTTTATTCATTAAGGATATCAATGAGTGGCTTTCTCAGTGTGCAATATCTTGTTTGATATTGGTTTTAGGTAATATTTACTTCACAAAATAACTTGAGAAATGTGATTTTTCACTTCTAATTTCTCAATCATTTGGTGTAGAGTTAGTATTAGTTCTTCTTTAAACATTTGGTAGAGTTAGCCAGTGAAGCTGTTTAGCCAGTAGTTTTTTTAAAAAAATTTATCTTAAAATAAGGTTATACTAATTGAAGAATTGCAAAGATAGTACAGAGTTCCTATAGACCCTCATTCAGCTTCTCCTCAAACTGACATCTTACGTAACTAGCGTGCAATTCTCAACACTAAGAAATTAATTGCAGTACACTACAATGAACAATACTACAAACCTTATTCAGATTCTATTTTTCCCCAATATCTTTTTTTTCCAAGATTCAATCCAGGATACCATATTCCTTTTAGATTTTGTGTTTCTGTAGTATTATATAGTCTGTGACACTTCCTCAAATCTTTCTTTGTCTTTCTTAACCTTAAACTTTCGAAGAGAATTTGTCATGCATTTTGTAGAACGCTCCCTTAGAAGAGATTCTGCACTCAATTCCACTGGGGGGTGTTCCCACACCACCAAGAAATTCTCAGATATCAGCTGGATATCCTACAATTTAACCCAATTCTAACAGTATCTACCTGGAGATAGCAGCATCAGATCCCACAGGATAAGGACTCAATCCTACTTGACTAGGTTGCAGGTTCTATTGACCTCAAGTATGACTAATTTTTTTTTTTAATTTTATTTATTTATTTGAGAGAGAGAGACAGAGAGAGCCCATGAGAGGGGGGAGGGTCAGAGGGAGAAGCAGCCTCCCAAGGAGCAGGGAGCCCGATGCGGGACTCGATCCCGGGACTCCAGGATCATGACCTGAGCCGAAGGCAGACGCTTAACCAACTGAGCCACCCAAGCGCCCCAAGTATGACTAATTTACTAGAGTGACTTACAGAACTCAGAAACAGTTTACTTGCTAGATCACCAATTTATCATAAAAGGATGTAACCCCAAAACAACCAGATGGAAGAGATGCACAGGACAAAGCCCACACTCACGTTGAGGATTGGGGTATAATACTCCACCTCTTTGAGGGAGAAGTCAAAGAATGTGGGGTCGTGTGTTAGCAATTATAAAGATTAATGAGGGTCTTGGGGATACTTTGTGCATAAAAAAACTCCTTTTTCTTCTAAAGGTTCACCGTTAATTTTAGCATTCCCGAGTGGATCTTCTCTGCAGCATTTATTACTCATATGTTCTAATGGCAATTTTCTATTTTTCTCATTCTTTCCACATTTTTAAGTTGGAATTCTTTTAAATGGATGAGCTGGCTTTTTTCCTCCCCTACTAAATTATTTATTCAAACATTTATTTATAGTGGCATGAACCTATGGATATTTATTTTATTCTTTGGGTTATATAATTTATTATTATTATTATTATTATATTTTTTATCTTGGAATTTTCCAGTTTTGGCCTTTGGGAGCTTTTTGAATTTGGTTCCTTTTGACCTTATTATAGGCTTCTTCAAAAACAAAAAAATATTTTTTTCCACGTCCTTACTTTTTGGATCCTCAAGAAAATACATTTTGCGGGGCACCTGGGTGGCTCAGTCGTTAAGCGCCTGCCTTCGGCTCAGGTCATGATCCCAGGGTCCTGGGATCGAGCCCCACATTGGGCTCCCTGCTGGGTGGGAAGCCTGCTTCTCCCTCTCCCACTCCTCCTGCTTGTGTTCCCTCTCTCGCTCTCTCTCTCTGTCAAATAAATAAATAAAATCTTAAAAAAAAAGAAAAAAAAAGAAAAAAAAAAGAAAATACATTTTGCTTTTCCCTGCCTCCTTCTAGGGATAACAGTTTCTCCAAGGACCCCTGGATGCTTTTAATGGAGGATAATATTTAGAAACCAATATCAACATATGTTGGGTGTGCTCTTTGCTCCTGAATATTGCTTCTTCTGAGCTCTCCAATCAGACAGAGCTATGAAATATAAGGATGTAGACTAAGCCATGTACACACACATATGTGTTTTCATCTATGTGTATGTATACATATTTTTCTATGTGTATATGTATATGCATGAATATATATGTAATACATATATGTATATATGTATGTATATGTACGTGTATGTAGGTGTGTGTGTATACATATTTTTAAATATATACATATTTAAAACTGAACTTGTATCTCTGTCTCTAACCTAGCATACAGGATTCTTGTTGGGTAGTTTTTAATAACAAATATAATTTATTTATTAGATATCATATTATTAGATTTCCTATGTCTTCCTGATTGAGCTTTGGTAATAATAGCTTTTTAAGAAGTTTTTCCATTAATCTAAAGTTATCAGGTTTAATGACATAATGTTCTTCATAATATTCCCTGTATTATCCTTTAATATTTGTAAAGTCTGAAATTATGCCCTCCCTTTCATTTCTAGAATTGGAAATCTGTATCTTTGTTTTTCTGATGGTTATGGCTAGAAGTTTATCACTTTTATTGATATTTTACAGTTCATTAATTATCTCTGCTGTTTTTCTCTTTCGTTTCATTGATTTCTGCCTGTTTGTGTTTAATTCACTTTCTTTTATCATGATTATCTAACTGAAAGTAAAAATCATTGATTTGAGGCTATCTCCTTTAATATAAATATTTTATGCTATAAATTTCCCTCCAAACACTGTGTTAGCTGCACCTCACACATTTTAATATATGATGCTCTCATTTTCACTCATATCAAAATGTTTTATAATTTCCCTTGTGATATTCTCTTCTATTTGTGGATCGTTTGAAAGTGTGCTGTTTTATTTCTACAGAGGTAGGCACTGTCCAGATCCATTTTTGATAATGATTTTTGGCTTATTTTTATTATTTTAAATATATTGAGTTTTTGGTTTTTTTTTTTTAAGATTTTTATTTATTTATTTGTCAGAGAGAGAGAGAGAGAGCACAAGCAGGGGGAGCAGCAGAGGGAGAGGGAGAAGCAGGCTCCTCACTGAGCAAGGAGCCCGATGCGGGACTCGATCCCAGGACCCTGGGATCATGACCTGAGCCGAAGGCAGACGCCCAACGACTGAGCCACCCAGGCGTCCCGAGTTTTGGTTTTTAGCCCACAATATGGTCTGTTTTATTCACTCAGTCACGTATACTTAATAATATGTATTTTTGGTTTTTCTTGTCTGTGAAGTCTCACTTAGCATAGTGCCTTTTGCCCTCAGTTTTACTGAAGTATAATTGACAAATAAAAGTCATGTAAATTTAAAGTATACAACGTGATGTTTTAATAATCATATGCACTGTGAAGTAATAGCCACAATCAAGCTAATTAACATATCCATCACCTCACAGTTATCATTCTTTTGTACATGTGGTGAGAATACTTCAACTACTTAGCAAATTTCAAGTATACAGTTGCATATTATTGACTATAGTCTCTGTGCTGCACCTTAGATCTCTAGAACTTAGTCTTCCTGCATAACTGAAACTTTGTATCCTTTGACCTTTCTCCCCACATATTGTATCTGTTAGCAAGTTCTCTTCTGTCCTTTGTACAAATTAGGTAAAGCTATTCCTTTGGGATGAAGCTGTCTACTCTCACCAGTAGAGGAGAGTTTAAATTTCATACCCCACTCACTGAGCATCTTCAAAGAGTTTACGGATAATACAACTGGTTTAGGGTTGTCTGGTACCCAATCCATGTCCTTGATACTTAATTAAAATGTACTAAAATACGAAAAGTCAAAAAAGCACAGATTGTATAATCCATTAAACACTTTAGAGGCTCAGTTTCTTGACATTTTCACCCTTGCTTTGTTCATTTATTCTCGCAGTCATGTCTCAGGCTACAGCTCACCTTCAGATAACTTAGGGATATGTTAGGTAAGACAAAATGGAGATAAAATATGTCTAGGCCCAAAAGAAGTTGTAGGAAATGTGACAGGCAAAAGATAAAATTATAAAATAATTAAAATTTAGAATTCTTATCGATTCGTTTAACCAAAATAAATAAAGCAAGTCTTCAGACTGGTGTCATCCTTTATGTAACCAGTTTGTACATTTTGACTACGAACAATTACTTCGACAACACTTATTATAAATATCTAATGCATTAACTTCTGCCTCTTATTTTTTCAGCTTCCTAGCTCTTGTATACTTACTTGTATAATTTTTGAACTTCAGTGGGTCTTCCAATGAATTTACTACACTGATTCCACTATCCACACATCCCTTCTAAATTCACTTGCCTCCAGTTTAAACTCACTTGTGTAGTGTAGTTGCTATAGTCCATTTTTAAGTTGCTTCCTTCAAAATATGTATAATCCCTGTCTCTGTCTCTTTCTCCATCCTGAATAACTAGGAACGCTTCAGTGCCAATTGATCATAAATATCTTCTATTACCTATATTTGATCTAAAAAAATAGAATGTTCCATGCTAGCTCTGCTTTAAGATGAACTGCACAAACCACAAACTGCACATACCCCACCCCAGCAGTTTTAATTGGATGGCTTAGTAAGTTATGTTTTGATTTTCTGGGATAACAGTATTGAATTTTCTCTTCTCTTGTCAAACCTCCTACTCCTCCAAATCAATTGTGTAGAAGTGTTCAATTTACCATCAGGAGAACATTCTCTCTGATCTTGTAAAGACTTTGGTTCCTTCCGTAGACCTTCTTTCCACCCTCATTATCAATTTTCTATTCTAGCAGATAATTTCTAACCACCTTTTTCAACCTTATTCTTCTCCATGCATTCCCTTCTCTGGTAAGGGAATTATCAACTAACTACCTGCCCAAGACCAAAACTTAGGAATCATATATAATTGTGATCATTCTCTCACATCCTAAATACAATCTCAGTAAGTTTTATAAAATTATTAAAAAAATATTGTAAATATAGTCAAGATCTCAACTCTTCCATTTCTACCTACCTAGATCAAAATATCATCATTTCTCTCTTGGAGAACTAAAACTCACCATCCACTCTTACCTCCTACAATCCAACAAAATAGATGGAGTGGCCTCCTAAAAAGATAAGTGACAGTATAACATCCTCATGCTTAAAACTTGCCAATGGCTTCTCATTTTAATTGGGAATAACCTGTCAATTCCTTTCTATTTTCTAATAGATTCTACAGGTTTTAAGACTTTTTATCCCTCTGATGTCATTTCCTACTAAGTTTAATTTTATTTTTCGTATAAAAGTATTTACATAAAAATGATCATTTTTTCTTGCTTTGATCATGCACAGGAATTCAATAATCACAGAAAATCAGACATAACTTCAAATTTATTCCTTGCTTTTTCACCTTGAATGTTTTCTTCCCAGTTCTTTTTATAAATATTCACTCCCTATGATTTTGGTTTCAGGTCAAATACTACCTTATTAATGAGATCTTTCAAAGTTATTCTAGCTAAAGAAACCTCCTCCCTCTACCCTAGGAATTATCTATCACATTGCAATATTTTATTTTCCCCCAAAACACTCTTAAAATTTTAAGTATTTTTATTTATAAATAAGTTGTGCCACCTCTTAAAAATATGCTTTAGGGGCCTCTGGGTGGCTCAGTCAGTTGAGCATCCAACTCTTGGTTTAGGCTCAGGTCATGCTCTCAGGGTCTTGAGATGGATCCCTGGTCTGGCTCCATGATTAGCAAGGAGTCCATTTGGGGATTTCTCTCCCTCTCCTTCTGCCCCTCCCCCAGCTCACATGTACACTCGCTATCTTAAATAAATAAATAAATCTTAAAAAAATATATATGCTCTATGATATCAGGTGCTTTCCATCACAGTATCCTTAGAACCTAGAATGCTTTAGTGGAAAAAAATCAGTAAATATGAATCTCATTAGTATGAACACATGCAACCACATAAAATGAAAAAAAAAAAAAATCTAACAAGCAGAGCACTACAGATCTGGTTAATAGAATATGAGAAAAAGGTTGTCCTGAAATGTCTGGGAAAAGTTATGTGCTTTCCTAAAAGAAAATCAGGAGAGTCATACCTCTATAAGGACATACTACATTTTGAGGTGCCACAGCCCATCTGTAGTCACAGAACAGTTTTCCTGTTGAGATTATCCGGGCATAGAGTGTAAAGATTTAAAGTCTCAGTGTTTCAGCCATTAATTTGCCACTCTGTACACACTGTCCTTCCAGGATTCTGTTTCAAAATAGTGTTTCCCTTAATGCGTAAGCTTCTTTTAATTTTCTTTATATTTAAGCTTCTTTTAGTTGGTGTTTCTGTTACTAGCAGCTAAAAGCATCATAAGAAATATGAATTCTTTTATCTGCTCTCCTTCACAGAAAAGCTTTTTTAAAAAACTGCAATGCTGTATTATCTCTAATTTCTCACTTTAGTTCACTTTTAGCTTACCGCAGTCTTGTTAGTACCCCACTACTCCAGAAGTCTACATGCATGGTCATCAATGACCTCTGTTACCTATTTCAATGGAGAACATTGTATTCCCATCACATTACACATTCCAGAACTCTGAAGCACAGATGGCTATCTTTCCCTTCTTTGCAGTCTTGATTTCCTTGGGAATTCAGTGAGCATTTAGTCTCAGTCTCCTGTCCTGGATGATTTTTCTCCCTAAATTTAGATGCCCCCTATGTCTAGTTTTGCATCTTTATAAAAAAAAAAAAAAATCTAACTCTTCCTTTTTATCCCTTTCCATGACTTGAAATAATATTTTATGTGCATGATTTCAAATACATATCTGAAATCTCTACTGGGAAATCTCCTTGCTTGGCAGGTCCATTTGGATGTTTAATAGGATCACAAATTTAGTAAGTCTAAAACTGAACTCTATTTCAACGTCTTGAACCAAATCTGTTCTTGTGCCTGAGTCTCTAGTAAAAGGAAGTTCCATATGCCGGGCTAGAAGAAAGAAAGAAAGGAAGGAAGGAAGGAAGGAAGGAAGGAAGGAAGGAAGGAAGGAAGGAAGGAAGGAAGGAAGAAAGAAAGAAGAAAGAAAGAAAGAGAAAGAAAGAAAGAAAGAAAGAAAGAAAGAAAGAAAGAAAGAAA
>NW_023270865.1:14234870-14266696 GCF_011800145.1 Mirounga leonina
AGAAAGAAAGAAAGAAAGAAAGAAAGAAAGAAAGAAAGAAAGAAAGATAGAAAACAACACATCTTCATTGATCATCTTTGATATAAACACCCTACTTTTCAATCTAAGAGCAAGCCCTTCTAATGTTAGGTCACTATCACAAGTGTCCCCTCTGCTTTGCTCCATCTTCTCTGGCAACATTTTAGTTCAATACCCATCTTCTCTGGCAACATTTTAGTTCAATACCCATTTGCTTCCCTGTCCCTCCCAGACACTAATCCAATTCTCTATACCCTTTCTACATTTCCACTTAAAATGTGCCATTACTAAGCATTTAATTAGAGACATTATAGGTAGCACTCACTAGCATATAATTATATATCTGCACTTAAAATTAAGTAACATGCAAATGAAGTAGTTTTAAATTATCATCTTAGAATCTTTTAATATCATTAAACTAACACCAAACTAAGATAATCCAAGTTTAAAACTTAGTATAATTAATCTTGTGTCTGTATGTGTGTGTGTTTGTATATGTGGCAAATTCATATGTGTTATAACCAAAACAATTGTTGGACTAAGTTTAGGTATATGGAAGTTGTGAATATTTGAATTTAAATTTTGCCAAGGTGATCACTATAATCTCAATAATCGTATTTTAAAAATATTTCCCTATGGCTATGTTTTAGTAGAGTAAGATGGGTTAGCTCTTTTTTTTTAAATATTTTATTTATTTATATGAGAGAGAGAGAGCACAAGCAGGGGTAGCAGCAGAGGGAGAGGGAGAAGCAGGCTCCCTACTGAGTAAGGAGCCCGATGCAGGGCTCCATCCCAGGTTCCTAGGATCATGACCTGAGCCGAAGGCAGCCGCTTAACCGACTGAGCCACCCAGGCACCCTGATGGGGTAGCTCTTAAAGAAGTTTTTGGTATATTAGAGGATATATGTCTTTTTAAGTAAATTTTACTGTGTGTTTCCTTTCTGTATGGTTTACAGAGCATATGACAGGACATTTTTTATAAGACACTGTGGACTGACCGGGGCACCTGAGTGGCTCAGTTAGTTGAGTATCTGACTCTTGATTTTGGCTCACGTCATGATCTCAGGATTGTGAGATTGAGGGCATGTGTCCGGCTCTGTGCTGGGCATGGAACCTGCTTGAGATTCTCTCTTTCCCTTTCCCTCTACCCCTCCCTCACTTTTTCTCTCAAAAAAAAAAAAAATACTGTGAACTCATTTAAGAAACATATTCATTATTTGTTTCAGAGGTACAGGTCTGTGATTCAACAGTCTTGCACAATTCACAGTACTCACCATAGTACATACCCTCCCCAGTGTCTATCACCCAACCACCCATCTCTCCACCCCCCACCACTCCAGCAACCCTCAGTTTGTTTCCTAAGATTAAGAATTTCTCATATCAGTGAGGTCATATGATACACATCTTTCTCTGGTTGACTTTTTTTGCTCAGCATAACACCCCCCAGTTCCATCCATGTTGTTGCAAATGGCAAGGTCTCATTCCTTTTGGTGGCTGCATAATAATGCAATATATGTTGGGCGCCTGGGTGGCTCAATTGGTTAAGCGACTGCCTTCAGCTCAGGTCATGATCCTGGAGTCCCTGGATCGAGTCCCGCATCGGGCTCCCTGCTCGGCAGGGAGTCTGCTTCTCCCTCTGACCCTCCCCCCTCTCATGTGCTCTCTCTCATTCTCTCTCTCTCAAATAAATAAATAAAATCTTTTAAAAAAATAATGCAATATATGTTAAGAAAAAAAAGAAGAAGAAGATAGCAGGAGGGGAAGAATGAAGGGGGTAATCGGAGGAGGAGACGAATCATGAGAGACTATGGACTCTGAGAAACAAACTGAGGGCTCTAGAGGGGAGGGCGGTGGGGGATGGGTTAGCCTGGTGATGGGTATTAAAGAGGGCACGTTCTGCATGGAGCACTGGGTGTTATGCACAAACAATGAATCATGGAACACTACATCAAAAACTAATGATGTAATGTATGGTGATTAACATAACAATAAAAAATAATAAAAAAAGAAACATATTCATGTTGTAGAGGCTCATTAAGAAGAAACAGGCTGCCAGTTTCTGATCCAGCATATAAAGAATTGGAAGTCATCATTCCAAACAATAGTAAAAATGTGGAACAAACTGAAAATCAACAGCTTTTCTCAGACTTGTCAGAAAATTGAGGTCACAGGACAAACAGCAACCCTCAAAGAGGTACCCACGAGCAGAAACCTCTATGGGAATCAGGAGTGGGGCAGAAACCTGAACTCTTCTTCGTGAATTGCTGTAGACTCAGGGCATAGATCTGACAGCTACCTCACCTCTAGAGGGGTCCATTCTAGAAAGAATTCCCCACACTTGTGTGAGTTTTACCTCTAGGACTCCTACCAGGTTCTCATAGTGAAGATCAGAGGAAAAGCCCCCATTTTTTGCAGGGAGAGGAAAAAACAGCTATTCTGATATATGCCCAGACTCTGTTCTTAGCAAGGTCTGCCCTAAAGAGAAACTATTTTCTCAGAGCCTGTAAAGGGTTTTGTCAGAATATGACCAGCCTGGGTTAGCAAGGCTAGCACCTTCCAGCTACCCTATCCTACCTAAGCAGGGGTATGGGCAGGGAGATGGAGGGATGGAAAGCACTTTGGAAGTTCACAGAGCAGAGGTACAGGCTCAGTAAAATACTGAAACCTGGTCATAGGACTAAAGAATGTTTCCCTTCCCAACACACCTTAAAACCACATCAGTAAAGGCCTATTAACCAGAGTTCCTTTTATTTAATACATCATGTAGAGCTATCAAGAATAAATAACAATGCATAGTAAGAGACAAAAAACATAGTTCAAAGAGGTAACAATCATCAAAACCATACTTAGACATGCCAAAGATGTTGGATTTTCAGACCAGGAATTCAATAATCATGCTTAATTTGTTAAGGGCTATAATGGAAAAATCAGACCACATGCAAGAACATGTGCAATGCAAAAAAAAAAAAAAAAGAAAGAAAGAAAGAAAAGATAAGAAATGGAAATTTTAAGTTAGCATCACAAAGAAATGATAGAAATAAAAAACTGTAGGAGAAATGAAAAAATGTTCTGATGGGTTCATTATTAGACTGAGCATTGCTGAGGGAAGAGTCTGAGTTTCAGGTGATGCTAATAGGAGCTTCCAAACTAAAAAACAAAGAAAAAGAGTAGAAAAAAAAAGGAAGACAGAATCAAGAACAATGAGTGGGGTGAGTACAAAAGGTATGACACCACATTATAATACTAACACCAGAAGGGGAAGAATGAGAAAAGGGATGAAGAACTGTTTTGAAGCAATAATGACTGAGAATTTCAAAAATTCATGGCATCAATGAAAAAACAGAAATTATCATAATGGCTCAAAAATAAGACCCAACTCCATGCTCTCTACAAGAAGCCCACTTTAAATATGAAGACACATGTAGATTAAAAGTAAATGGGTAGAGAAAGATATATCATGCTAATACTAAATCAAAACAAAGTTGGAATCTCTATACTAATTTCAGACAGAGCAAGCTTCAGAGCAAGGAAAATTTAGCAAGGAGAAAGGGGTCAATTCCCCAAGAACACACAGCAATCCACAATGTGTATGTGCCTGACAACAGAGAACCAAAATATGTATGCATATGAGTGTGTATTTAAGGATTCCTCATAAAAGTATTAGAATAGAAAGATACGTAAAAAGATATTATATATTAGCTTATATGCAAATGAATACAGATGTTTAAGGTGCATTTAATAAATTTAAGAATACATTTATTATATACACCTTTAACAAGTTATGAATTAAAAGATGCTTTCTTAACATCGTAGAGAATATTAATCTCTACCAAGATCTCACAAATTTAATGCAGGTTATTCATTTCTTATTGTTGAATTTTTAGAGTTCTTTGTATATTTTGGATAACAGTCTTCTAAAAGATGTGTCTTTTGCAAATATTTTCTCCCAAGCTGTGGTTTGTCCTCATTCTCTTGACATTGCCTTTCATATAGCAGACATTTTTAATTTTAATGACATCCAATTTATTTATTCTTTCTTTCGTGGATTGTGCCATTGGTGTATCTAAAAAGTCATCACCATATGCAAGGATATCTAGATTTTATCCTATATATTTTCCAGGAGTTTTATACTTTTGAAGTTTACATTTAGGTCAATGATCCTTCTTGAGTTAATTTTTTGAGGGGAAATTCAATTTTAATTTTTTCATTCCCCTTCCAAAATTATTGATAAATTTCAGGACATTCCAATAAATTATCTTTGAGAATTTTAATAAATTGACACAAGAATCCTTATTTTTAATTTGGGAAAATACCCAAATAGTAACACTTTGTTATAGTTTGAAAATGAAGAATGGGTGAAAATCCAATGCCTTTTTTGATTGTATAATAGAAAACATTATGTTTGAAATAGGCATGATAATAAATAAGTAAATAAAAGACAGAAAAAAATTGAAGAACCTAGTAAACAATAAGTATATTTTATAAATTAATGTGAAATTGATATTTAACAAATGGTCAAAATACAATTCTTGAAAAACTGAAGAATATGGTTAAATAATTACTTGATAAAGTAATGTCATAGATATTAACCAGAACATGTACAACTGAAAATGTATGTTGTAGTGCTTATTTCCCCTCTTTCTTGGGGATGATATAGTTACTCATCTCTGCTCTGCAAACATGGCTATTCCATATCCCTTTCTGTATTAGAGCTTCAACTCACTCAAAATTTCACCCTTTTGAAATATTTCTTTGACAAATAATCTTACTGGCTACATGCTATCTCCAGGCCTAACACTACTTTAATTCATAGTCTGGCTCACAATATTTGCAGTCTCTTTTGTTAAAAGAAATACTCTGTAAAGAATAATATGTTTCTATCTCGTGTTAGGGTGGCATCATATGTTAGACCTATGACCGACCCCTTAATGCATTCTGCAGTGTTTATTGATACGGAACAAATAGTTCTCATAGAGAAGGGATTGTTGTTAAGAAATATGGCAAAAACATCTAAGCAATGTCCTGTCTTCTCTTTTACCAGAGTGATCAAATTTTATTTTTCTTTCTTTCTTTTTTTTTTTTGGTAGCACTGAAAATAAAGTCACTTCTCTAAGTTTTTTTTTTTTTTTTTTTTTTTTTTTTTTTTGCAAATAGTGACAGGCACATGACACATTTCTGGCAAAGGTAAAGTAAATATATTATCTATAATATTATTATCTGTATTATTTTGGAACTATATTATCTTAGAACTACCCACCTCTGGGCTTTTATTTAAAATAAACCCCATTTGTTTAAGCAAACTGCAAACTCTATTTAAGCTTGATACATGGAGTCAAATGCACACTACATTTCACATCTTTCCCACCTGAAACATGTAACTTTATGTTTATACATACAGTCCTCAAAGGCCCTGTTTATATTGACCAACTCTAATTTATGTAATCACCATAGCAGTCAGACTTTCTGAATGAGAGGTAACACACTATCTTATCCCCCCTACTAAATGTGGATTTGATATCACGGGGCCATTTCTCTCAGATTTCACAATACTCATGAGACAGGCTTATAATCAGTACTAAGTGTACACAATTCTCGTCTTGCTATCTATTGATTAAACAATGTCGACATGGACTATGTGTAATAGTAATTAAATAGAACTACAGTAACAACAGACAAACAAAAACAAAATGAAACAAGTGCAATAAATAGAATTCTCCAAAATGTTTGGAACCCAAAATATCAGCAATGTCACTTCCTCTGAGCTAGGAACTTGCAGAGGCAATATAGCCTTAGAGGAAAGCCACCTGTGATCATCAGATAATTGAGAACTACTACCCTAGAACATTGGTTTTCACATACTTAACCATGCAGTGATTTCCAGCTATGACAGTTAATGGCCACTCACAAGATGTCTCTTCTCGACAATCTCAACAAATCAGGGATTCGCTTGCATGGAACTGATGTGATGTAGCAAGACATTTTAAGTAAAGCACTGCTGACCTCCTTTTTGGAGGGACAAGATTTCGTGCTATGGATGTTTGAATAGGCAGAGATACCCCTGTTCAATAGGTCATGGGGTCTCCTGGCAATATGACCTTGTTGAAGCTTCAGTGAAATTTCTATCAGATTCATACTTGGGAACCAATGTTAAAAATGAGACTGGGTATGGTCCTGCCATATTCCATTCACTTGCTCTATCTTCAGCACAGTTAGACTGTCTGTTCTAAACAGCCGCTTATGGTAAAGAAGGGAAGTGACTCATGAGCTTCTGTTGCTTAGAAATAATGTAGCACAGGGCTTCATCTTCCTGCACTATTACTTACTTAATGGTCCTCATATCAGGCTCCTGTTTAGAAACTAATGACAGAGACATGATGCAGGGAGCATTTGTGTATCACCCCCCATTCTCCATCCTTTCTCAGCTTTAGAATGACAGTGAACATCACTGGGTCAGAGGGGGAAAATTGGGTCTAGAAGAAATACCCTATAAGGACTCATGATGACAGAATCTCTTATATCTCCTTCACATTCCCATTACAATTGCCAACTTCCCTGTTGTTAAAAAATCAGTGCATTTCCAATCACAAAACACTTGTGCAACGGAGATATTGACTGCTGTCAGTACCTGGTTAGTTCCCACATTTAAAGTCTAGTAGTTGTCCTTCAGTAGTTTCTCTTTCTGCTTTAGACAAATGGGATTTCATAGTTTTGTGTAATGGTTAACTTTTACCTATGGACATCCACCGAGCAATGCAGGAATTTCTTCTGTTTTGAAGTCTAGTATAAATGACACACACTGACAGATTCTTATATTTGCCTACAAATGTCACCAATCTCTCACCTTCTCTGGGCAAGAGGTATAAAGTAATGGATGTGATTTAATAGAAAACTCCTTTCTCACCGTAAAACATAGAAGGATTCTTTGCAAACCAGTTTGTTTTTTTACTATTTTTCACTATTCTCACTTCATTATGATTCATTATTCATATTTATTTTCATTTAAACCAAGGCTCATTTAATCATGTCCATCACTAGCTACTCTATACAAAACCTATATGTAAATTTTTAAAAGTATCAACCTTTCCCACAAGGAGGACAGAGTTCTATTGCATAGAGTACATATTTAGTTGCCAATTTCCTTGGCCAGATTCCCTTGGACAGAGCACACACTTTATAAATACATGTGGCGGCCATGACTATAGGTACAAAATAGAGGAATTCAGAGAAATTTTCAAAATTAAAATAAGAATGAATAAAAGGGTAAAGGAAAAGTTATAGAAATGAGATGCAGGAATAAAGGGGAGACCTTAGGGAAACATAAACATCAGGAAATCACTCTCTTTATCTTCCTGAATGGCTAGGTCATCTCTAGACAATGTCTTTCTCTGTCTTCTTTGAAAAATAACAAGGATTTTGGTTTGCTATTTCCTCAGGGAGTCTCTTCTACTTTTCTACTTTTCTCTATTTTAATTTTGCCTTTTCTAAGGCTTTGAATGGACAGGGTTTCCATGTTGGGTTCTAATGACATTGAATTTATGCCAAAGACATCTAGTTCTATACCATATAATTACTGTGCTTGTTCATTAAGAGCTGAGAACGGGGGTTAGCTTCAGAAAAAGGAACATTGCTGGACAAGCATGCAAAGCACAATGACTTCCACTACGTAAAATTAAGCTGTGCAGAAAATAGATACACTAACCTAAATTGAAGAGTGAATAAAAGCAGGGGACGTGATTATCATGTAAAGAACAATGAAAAGATTAATATTCCTAATATATTTAAAGTTCTTATAAATCGATGAGAAAGGCAACAGACAGCACACAACATGTTCAAAAAGTATGCCAAGACAAACTAGCAAAGATTTAGTTCAGCTGATAAAGTAGGTGGCGTCACTAATAATGAGACAAATTATATGAGATCAGAGGGAAAAGAAAGATTTTTTTCCCAAAAACTCAGTTTGGGGAAGCCGGCTACTTAATTGTAAAGTAAGTAAACAGAGGCAACTGTCGTTTTTTTTATATTAGGTGAATTCCAACTGTATCAAGTTCTAAATGTTGAATTTGAACTGTAAGTGTTATTTAGAAAACACGGGGCAGACAGCATCTCTTCTGCTGTCCTGTAACTGCTTCCTTGCGGTAGATTCAATAAACTTCTATCTCCTTTAAAAACAAAACCAAACCAAAAAACAAAACAAAACAACAATCAAAAAATCCCCACAGATGACATTTTTTTAATGAACAAAGCTTTTATATTCAAGGCATAGATCTTATAAGGGAAAAATGAAGATTGGTAAGTTTTACTGTATAAAATAGACATTTCCCTTGCATAGACCAACCACAAAACCTTAAAAAAAAAAAGTTAGAAAAAAAATTATCATATATACATGACATAAAACAATTTCCTAACACAAAAACCTTATTGATCAATGAGAAAAACTATGCAGGAAAGATGGGTTAATGACATCGATAGACAATAGGCAGTAAAGAAATATAAATGACAAGCTTATGAAAGCATACTGTGTCTCACTGATGATGCGAAAATGTCAAATAAAATACCTCTCATATATTGAATTTGTAATGATTAAAAATGATGAAGGCACACTATGTTAGTTAAAGCATGAGAAAATATTTCTTCTTATGTACTCCTGGGGAGAAGATAGCTGAATAGCCAGAGAAACTTCTGTCTCCAGTCATCATGAAGTAACTGGTATCATTCTGGTTCTCTTTCTGGAAACAAACAAAAACTGGACAAAACATAGGAAACAATTTTTTTTTTAGATATTAAATTTAGTGCAAGATTCGGATCACCAAGAGAAAGAAAACAAATGAGGTGATTGTAATATTTGTCTATTAGTTTCCTGGGCCCTGTAACAAAGTACCATAGAGTGCCTTAAAACAATAGTAAATTCTTACTTGACAGTTTGGAAAACCAGAAGTACGCAATCAGAGTGTTCGCTATGCTCCCTTTAAAGTCTCCAGGAAATAACTTCCTTGCCTCTTCCTGCCTTGTTATGTTCCCCGGCATTCTTAGATCTTGTTGGTCTCTTGGCTTGTGACAGCATAACTTCACTTCTGCCTCCAACTTTACTCTGTTTGTTTGGGTCTCTCTATGTCTTCTCTTATGAGGACATCAGTCACACTGGATTTAGGGCCATACTGGATTTAGGCCAATCCAGCATGACCTAATATTAACTAATTACATCTGCAAAGACCCCATTTTCAAATAGAGTCACACTCTGAGGATCCAGGATATTATATACTAAATGTTTTTTTTTTTTTTAAGATTTTATTTATTTATTTGACAGAGAGAGACACAGCGAGAGAGGGAACACAAGCAGGGGGAACGGGAGAGGGAGAAGCAGGCTCCCCGCTGAGCAGGGAGCCCGATGCGGGGCTCGATCTCAGGACCCTGGGATCATGACCTGAGCCGAAGGCAGATGCTTAACGACTGAGCCACCCAGGTGCCCCTATACACTAAATGTTAATGCCCACCCCAAATTCATATTTTGGACTTCTAACCTCCAATATGACTATATGTGGACATAGGACATTTATGGGGTAATTAAGGTTAAATGAGTCATAGAGGTGGGGTGCTGATCCAATAGAATTATTATAAGAAGGGACCCCTTTTTGATAGCAATATGTCAGGAAGGGAGTTCTCATCAGAAAATGAATCAGCCAGCACCTTGATCTTGGACTTCAAAGTCTCCTAGAACCATCAGAAATAATTTTTTGTCATTTAAGTCACCTGATCTATAATATTTTATTATAGAAGTCTGAGCAGACTAATACATCAGTGGGTATGAAGTTTGGGGGGATACTACTCATCCAATACAAATTGTTTAGCTTTGTGCCTGAATATGTTTCCAGACCTGGACACAAGGGTTGAAGGAGACACCTAAACAGAGCACAGTGGTTTCTCTGAGTAGAAGAAAGAGAGAGATCAGAACTTAGAAACACTGTAATGTCTGCACTTGAGTGACAGAATCCTGGAAAGGGGGAATCTGTACAGAGAGAGTTGCAGACATCTGCACCAGTGGCATTAAGTCTTTGTCTGAATTTTAAGCTTCATAGACATAAGATAGAATTCCTTCACGCTGGGGAAATTATAATTGCCAAGGAGTTGTAATAATGTATTATCAGATTGTACATAGGGCTGGGAAATATTCAAGTGCCCAGAAGCTACAATGAAGAGATGTTTGTGAGCCCCTTGGCCATCAAGCAGAATGGTACCGAAAGAGTCACTCCTGAGTCATGCATGCAAGTACACCAGAAAATAAAATCTACTTTAAACCTATCCTTACAAAAATTAAAAACAAACCTTGAAAAGACCACAAATAAATGAACTGCCTGCTAACATGAAATTTAAACCCCTTAAAAAGAAATATAACAAAATCTAGCAAAGAATTCACAATGTCCAGCAATAGAAATACCTGATTAATGGAAACAGAATAAAAAATGACAGATATAATGGAATAAGTAGATAAGGATTTTAAAACATCTATTATAAATAGGCGTAATAGTTAAAATAAAACATGGACATAATGAGGTGAGTAATGGAAGATACAAAAAATGATGAAGTGCAAATTATGGAGTTAAAAAATATAGTCTCCCAAATTAAAACTTCACTGGAGTAGCTCATTGGCATTTTAGACAATGCAAAAGAAAAATATCAATTAACTTGAAAACACTCCAATAGAAAATATAAAAAGTGAAACTGAATAATAATTTTAAAAGGCTGAAATAGAGGATAAAATCATCAGTCTAAAGTCCTGTAACTGGAATATCAAATACCATTATCAAAATGGGGTTGGAGGGTATATTTGAAGCAAAAATGTAAATTTCCAAATTTAATGAAAAATATCAGGCCATAAACCCAAAAACCCACATCTTGGGGTAGGAGGGCAGGGAAAGTAAGAAACCACACAAGGCACTTCTTAATTAAATTGCTGAAAACCAATGATAAAGAGAAAACACATTAAATGCAATTAGAGAAACAAATTACAGCCATAAAGCAATAGAAAGTTCATTGATTTCATATCCAAAACATGTCAATGGACAGTGGAATGATATCTTTAAAGCACTGAAAAACTACCCCACTGATTAGAATTGTATATCCAATTATAACATCTTTTAAAAAATGAGGTGAATTAAAGCCATTTTTAGATGTAAATAGCTGAATTATTCCCCCTTACCCCTATAGTGGAATAAATGGTATTGGAAGTTACTGCTGTGGAAGAATAATCAGTATCCTAGGGAAAATTGAGTCTACCCACAGAAATAAACACCTCCAAACATGGGAAATATATACATTAATGGTAAAGATTTTTGTTTCCTTATGTTCTAATTTCCTTAAAAGATTGCGTAAAGCAACAATGATAATAATGTATTATGGAACTTTAAAAAAATATTGCTGGATATTTCTTATGTTATATATGAAGTTGTTTATTATTTAAAGGTAGATTTTTTTTAAAAGATTTTATTTATTTATTTGAGAGCGAGAGAAAGCACAGAGGGACAGGGAGAGGGAGAAAGAGACTCCCCCACTAAGCAGGGAACCCAATGCAGGACTCCATCCCAGGATCCCGAGATCATGACCTGGGCCAAAAGCAGACACTTAACTGACCCAGCCACCCAGGCATCCTAGATTGTGACTTTTTTTTTTTTTAAAGATTTTATTAATTTGACAGAGACACAGGAAGAGAGGGAACACAAGCAAGGGGAGTGGGAGAGGGGGAAGCAGGCTTCCTGCTGAGCAGAGAGCCCCATGCGGGTCTCGATCCCAGGACCCTGAGACCAGGACCTGAGCTGAAGGCAGACGCTTAACGACTGAGCCACCCAGGCGCCCCTAGATTGTGACATTTTAAGAGGCACGTTGTAGAATGAAGAACGACCACTAAAAATTTAAAGAAAGAAGTGTAGGTAATAATCCAATAAGAAAAAAAGAAATACTGATGAATAATCAATTAATCCAAAAGAAATTAGGAAGAGAGAAGAAACAACAGATAAATAGAAAGCAAATACCAAAATGGTAGATTTAAACCCTATACTTTTGAAAATTATATTAAATTTCAATATTATAACACTACATTTAAAATCAGTTTGTCAAAATAGATGAAAAAAATTAAATCTAACTCTGTGCTGTTAAGAAGAAGTACACTAAATATAAAGAACACAGACAGGTTCAAAGTAAATGAATAAAAGATAAATATCACATAAATAATAACGACAAGGAAACTGGTATAGCTCTGTTAATAAAAGAAAGGGTAGAATTCAAGACAGGAAATATTGCCAGAGATAAGAATGATATTTTATAATTCCAAATGGATCAATTCATAATAGCCATCATTATAAATGTGTGTGTTCCTAAGAACATAAAGTAAAAGCTGAAAAACCCAAAAAGATTTGATCACAATTCTAGTTGGAATTTCAACAGTCCTTTCTCAATACTTGATAGAACAAATAAAAATCTAATAGATTTGAAAATCACTGTCAACCTGATTAATTTTACACATCACAGTTACCAGCTTTTGTTTGCTTTTATTTAACTTACTTATATCCTGTAATTACTGTCATTCAGCATAAACACTGAATAGGGGGAAGCTCTCATAATTCCAATGATCTCACCCCTCTCCCACCACTTCATGGGGTCATTTTCTCAATATTAGCAGAATAAAATTTGCCAAAATATTCAGAGTTTTATTGATCTTCTCGTTAAATATAATTACTACATTTGTAAACACTAATTATTTCCTTCACGCCACATATATTAATTACACTATTTTACTCCACACATGTTGTAATTATAAGGCTATTTATTATAGTTGGTAAATGTTTTAGCATGGGAAATTGTGATTCTTCGAAGTCCTTGTTATTAATGACTAGTTTCAGGACCTCTTTAAAATAATAAGAAATAGTAGCATTTAAAAATACTACAGTCCAATATGGCAGAGGAAAATGTTATCTTGCTCTTCATTATAAATCTCGGGATTACATTTTTAACTGATTTCAAACTGCCATTCAGCAAGTTTTTTGTTTTCTTGTTTTGCTTGTTTTGAATTATTGAATGAAGAAATATATTTAGGATAAGAAGATTATAAAAATATAAATACATTATTAGAAATTAAAGAAAATATTTTTTTCATATCTTGTCCCATTTTATTTTATTTTTTTAATTGTATTTATTTATTTGAGAGAGAGAGAGAGCCTGAGTTGGGGGGTGGGGAGGAGCAGAGGGGGAGGGAGAAGCAGACTCCCCCTGAGCTGGGAGCCTGTACTGGGGCTGGATCCCAGGACCCTGGGATCATAACCCGAGCTGAAGGCAGATGTTTAACTGACTGAGCCATCCAGGTGCCCCTCTTGTCCCATTTTAGTAAGGAAGATCAGAATTAGTAAAAATTAATAAATTTTAGTAGATATTATACTGTATTGGTATATTGGTTATGCCTACTTTCCCCACATTCTAGGCCAAAATGGATCCTTTTTGAGGATGTGTTTCTCATATTCAGCAGTTCATTTCTGCTTGACCTAAGCTTTACAGAGAGTACTGTTGAATGTAGATAATCAAAATTATATCACAATTGTATACATTATCAAGAAACATGAATGGTGACTTCTTGATATTCTGCTTTTATAAAAAGGATGTAAATAATTCACTGCTCTTTCAAACCAAAGTATTGTGATATTTTATCCTTCAGAACAGTAGTCTTTGAAAAATCATGCAGAAAATACAGTATTTTGTATGTGTATCTGTAAACAATTGCCAGTACAATTTTATTTTGCTTAAAGTGCCATTACCTAGAAGTAAAGCATAAATTTTGTTACTTTTTTCTTTGTTTCTGACTTTCTTTGTAGTTTGTATTCCTCCTATTTATTAAAACAGTTAAGTGTTGAAATAATATACCTACCAGGCATTAAAGCTATGATGCAACATGAAATAGATGATAAGAAAATAATATAAAAATATCAGCAAAGATCAATAATAGTTCTAAATCACTTACCATACCCTTTTTGGTTATGCTAAGTTGAATTATCTTTAAACAACAGATCAAATGCTTTATAGTGAACTCAAATTCATTTGGGGGTGCATTTCATTTTCAACATTATGTTCTTAGAAACTTACGGATATATACGACTAAATTAAGTAGCTTATAATTGAATTGAAGGTACCAATATCATTAAAAATGATTATTTTTTTCTTGTACATCTTAAAGATCATCTCATTATGCAAATTAGGTCTATCAATTATTATGTACATCCTTCGGATAAGAGGCAATGTATGATTATGTTTCCAGAATGATGCATCTGTTCTGCTTTAATTTAACTACCCATCAGTGACTACAAATCGTTGGGTAATTTTGTCTGATTGGCAAAATAATTTTACAGCACTTTAAGCAATATTGTTGTATATGTGCCTGAATTCCCAATGTATTTTTTTTTCTTGCGGCATAGAAGTGAAAAGATACTGGTAGTCTATTTCCTTCATAAGTCGTTTAAACTTATCCTAGGAAAAAATAAAACTATCAATTTTACTTTAGGTTAAAGAGTTCTCCAGTATAATATAATCTGGTTTTGTCATATTCAATATTGGTTTTATATAAAATAATAATTTTCTCCTTACACTTTCTTTCTGAGAAATTAAAGCATCATTCTTTATTTATGTTGAAGGCAATAATCCTTCAAGTCTCTTAAATAAAAGATGTTAATTGTTGTCTTTGACTCTTCTGTCTCTCTTATATTCTACACCCAAGGCACCAGCAAATTCAGTTGGCCCTATCTTCAGTTTAATCACAAAATCTTACTGGTTTCTTACCCTCTTTGCCACTACAACTCTAGTCTAAGCTGCCATGAACTCTCTTCTGGACTTTAGCAATGACCTCTAACTGACCCCTGGCCTCCAACTTCAGTAATTCTTAGTCCGTTTTTACCACTGCAGAGAGATCCTCTGCTCAAAAACATGTAATGGAGTTTCATATAATTCAAAATAAAAGTCAAAATCCCTAATGTGAATCATATCATCCTTATGATTTCACCAATGTTCCCCTTCTGATCTTCTGTCACTTTCAACATGCTATGCTCTTGGAGAGATCCGAGATGGTCACTTGATGCTCCTAATGCACACTCAGTGTATTCCTGTCTCAGGGCCTTTGCACTTGTCATCCCCTCTACTAGACAACTTTCCCCCCAGTTTTGGTCACGGCCAGCATGCTTACGTCATTGAGTTATCTGTTCAAATATGACTGCTCCAGAGGTGCTGTTTCTGGACATGCTATGTAATATACATATATATATTTCCTAGGATAAGTTTAAATATACAATATATATTCATGCTGTGTCTCTATTTTCCCTTCTTGTACTTTTACTTGGCCTTACTATTCTTTTTTTTTTTTTTTAAGATTTTATTTATTTATTTGACAGAGAGAGACACAGCGAGAGAGGGAACACAAGCAGGGGGAGTGGGAGAGGAAGAAGCAGTCTCCCTGCTGAGCAGGGAGCCCGATGCGGGGCTCGATCCAGGACCCTGGGATCATGACCCAAGCCAAAGGCAGACGCTTAACGACTGAGCCACCTAGGCACCCCTGGCCTTACTATTCTTTATAACATTTACCCTCACCTGACATTAGACACGTGTTCTATAATTATCATCTCTTTCCTCTCCATTAGAATGGGAGCTCGAAGAGAGGAGGGAATTAGATTTCTTCCTCAGCATTGAAGTCAGTGTCTGCTTCATGGCAGGTACATAATAAATAATTGCTGAAGGAAGATGTTCTCCACCTGTGTGATTATTTAACTGAATGAATTTAAAAGTGAATTTCCATTATTGAGCAACATGAAGAAAAAGGGTATATAGTGAACTAAACATATGAGCTGCCATGAACTTTGATTCTGTTTTAACAGTAGGACTGCAATGTCATAGGTGTATGTTTTCCAAGTGATGTACCAAATCACCCAAAGATATTGAAATAGTTCTAAATTTTTAAAAAAATTCAATGGTGTCCATGCTATTTTTATTTTGGTTTTAAGACTATTACCAGGTATCTGCGGAGTGATTTTAAACCTGAAGGCCTGCAATTCTGTTGTATCTTATTTGTTTTCCTATAACACCATGGTAGAGAGCAAAATACCTTTATATCACAATTCTTAAGAAACCTTTTTAAAGAGGAAAAAATAATGTCAAAACAATTTTATTTATCTTCTAGTCTTCTACATGAACAGCAAATAGTTAAGAAACCAAAACCAAAATTTACAAATATTCTCAGGGAGCACTTCCTTTGAAGCGTTAGAGGTGTGATATTGTAGCTGTGAGTCCAGAGGCATGTTCACACTTACATTCCTAAGGAAATATTATAAAAGCAAAGGTGACTCTTTAGTTTTTATTATTTTCCTCGAGGAATAATTCACTTGGGTTAGGATTTTTTTTCAGGAAATTTGAAATCAATTCTAATACAAATCACACCATCTCTTTAGGTCAGCCTTTCTGCATTTAATAGAATCTTGTTAATGAACAAGTAGAGAAGAAAAATAAAAGGGCGACAATTAGATTACACAATTTCGTTGCCCCAGTAGATCTGAAAGAGACGAGATTGAACACTTAAGAGAATGTTAAATATACTTAAAGGAGACAGAGTGGTGATCAGGGCAGCTTAACCCCCACCTGTGCAGCCTTCAGAGAGCTCTTCCTGTTACCAGGGTCACACGATTGTCCCTTTTCTGTCATTCTGTCATTGTTCTGTACAGTCTGCCCATATTTCTAAGACACACATAAAATTAAGAAAAGTTAATATAAATATGAGTATGTACTTGGAAAGATAGGTCTGGGGATGATACAGATCATATATGAAGTAAGTAAATGGACCAAATCTCAATTTTTGTTTCATCAATTTTTCTCCTTCACTTCCAGCGGAGGCAGAGAAAAAGCCACATTCTTTCCCTCCTGTCCACGTGCTCTTGTGGACAGTTCTTCTGTTTTTTTTTTTTTTTTGGTCTCCTTGAATCCTCAGTTGCAGACATCACAACTAACAGTGGACACATACACAATTCTTACGTCAGGAATGGCCCAGTCTTCTGTTTTCCTCTCCAGGTGACTCTAAAATATGCTCATCTTATATGTCTCCACCTTGGAGGATGGGAGAGTGTTCTGTGTGGCTCTAGACTCTTCATTTATTGTTTGAAGAGTTACACATCTCTTCTGGAGGCCGAGGGGATGTTTTCTCATCACTGCTCTGTGACGTCTGTCCAGAAGTCTCAGCTCCCTCCTCATAGAAACAAATTTGCATGTAAAGGAAAGGAAAGCTCTGGAACATCTATAAGCTTGGTGCAGAGGGAGAGGAAACGCAGCCTCAGTAACAAAAAGAACATAGCTTTAGTTTTTTATTGTCTCTAAAATTTCCTATCCTGTATAATAAGCAAGGATTTACGTCTTCTAAGAGGTATCGCCTGTCAGAGCCTTGTATGGATAGTCTGTTTGCCCTGGTTCTTGTCCACGCACCATCAAACTGCACCCCATCCCTCATAACACTACTTCCCATGTTACATCCAATTATATGGAGCCTTGTTTGGCTCTGCATTCCATTAGGATTAACAAAATGTTCACAGTGCCAACCGTCAAAGAATACAACATTTTAATTTATGCAATTAGTTCCTGCAAATCTCTCATTTGTGCAAATGAGTATCAATTATTTTCTTGAAAATAAGTTTTGCAAAATGACGGTAGATGTGTTTTTCAGGCAAGGAAAAATAAATAAGAGAAATTTGTCAGAGTAAAATACGGAGATGTATTGAAGAATTAGGAAAAAAATCGGAAGAGCAAGATTGAAGGATGTGGTTAAACACAGCACACGAGAAAATACTTGCACAGGGAAGTTTACAGCTTTAGAACTGACAAAAGATCTTAAGAAATACAATATTGCTTATTAGTAGAGAAACTGAGAAGAGTAATGACTGAGGTTTGAAGAGTAGGTCATAAAAGAACATATCTGACACCAAGGCACAATGAAACGCAATTAAAATGTTCTCAAGACATTTCGTAAAAGGATGAAATGTATTGCACCAAGTTTTATGGCCTAATAAAACTAAAATGTACCTTCACTCTGTTGGAAAGGTTTATGAAGAGGAAGGAGAGAAGAGGTAATATAAACAGGCGGTTTCTATGGCTTCTGAGGTCCTATCTAAAGGGACAGATGAACTCTCCTTCATTTATAATAAAATAGAAACATACTGAAGTAAAACTCTTAAGCCTGCTCCTTTTTTTTTTTAAGAATAGAAACAAATATATCTATATTGTACTGAAATTTTTAACAAATCAAATTTAAAAAATGGAAAATTCTGTATAACAAATTTCCCTGACCCCTCCATATACAATTACTTTAAGAAATATATATTCTTTTCTTTGTAAAATAAATAGATGATAGATAGATAGATGATAGATAGATAGATAGATAGATAGATAGATGATAGATGATAGATAGGTAGATAGATAGATAGATAGATAAATTCATGCTACGTTTGCCCAGAAAAAGTGTTTTTCCAATAAGATAGGTAATAGAGAATAGAGAATAAATAACCATACATTTATAGCTGTGGATGCAAATAAATAATTACTGTTCTACAATGATAGAATTGACCCATGATTTAATTGCACTTAGTCGTAAGAAAAATGAGGGCAATATGGTCCATGTCAACATAATGTAAAAGAATTGGGATGTTATAGAGATCTCACTTCCTGTTCATTTATTAACAATATAAAGTCATGTAGTTCTATGGACTTCGATATGTTTATCTGAGGTGCTCATCTGCTTTAAGGGTTTCAGTGATGACAATGTGACATTACTTAAACTGTGATGACTGGGGTCTTTATAAGAGGAGGACAGACAGAGATGGGGAAGAACACCATGTGATGACAGAAGCAGAGACTGACGAACAACAGCCATCAGCCAAGGAACACCATGCATTGCTGGCCACCACCAGAAGCTAAGAAAAGGCAAGAAAGAATAATTTCCTGCAGCCTCCAGAGGAAGCATGGCCCAGTGACACCTTGATTTTGCACTTCTAGCTTTTGGAACCATGAGACAATAAATTTCTGTTATTTTAAACCACCTAGTTTTCAGCACTTTGTGTTGGCAGCCCTAGAAAACTAATACAAAAGTGTTTAAGAGACTTATGTAAAAAATTCACTATTCTCCAATAATTAGAAAAATCAAATACTTTCATAAAACAACAACTTGAGGGTGCCTGGGTGGCTCAGTTGGTTAAGCGACTGCCTTCGGCTCAGGTCATGATCCCGGAGTCCTGGGATCGAGTCCCACATCGGGCTCCCGGCTCGGCGGGGAGCCTGCTTCTCCCCCTGACCCTATCCCCTCTTATGCTGTTTCTCTCTCTCTCTCAAATAAATAAAATCTTAAAAAAAACCCCCAAAAACCAAAAAAACAACAACAATTTGGTTATTGATGAAATTGCAACTAATGAAAGAACCGATTTATCTGAAGTAGTATTCCACTTGTGTAAATAATGTCCTGATTCGCAGTTGATTTTTAAAGGAATCCTATATTATTATTACATATCTTTGTAATAAGTAAGTGCAATGAAAAAAATAAATGTTTTACTTTTAAGTTGCGCTTTTCTTTCATAAAAGGAACAATAATAGAACACAGTTCAAGGTATAATCTAAAGACAGCCTCCAACTTAAGATAGTTCAACTTAGGAATTTTTGACTTCATGATGGTGCAAAGACAATGCATGTATGCATGTACCTTGAATTTTGAATGTGGTTAGTGATCCTTGTATGATCCTCTCTCATGATGCTGGGCAGTGGCAGCGAGCCCCAGCTCCCCATCAGCCACATGATCACGAGGGTCAACAACCAATCCACTGACAACCACCTGTACCCACACAACCATTCCATTTTTTACCTTCAGTACAATATTCAATAAATTACATGATAATCAACACTTCATGATAAAATAGGCTTTGTGCTTGATGAATTCGCCCAACTGCGGGCTAATCTAAGAGTTCTGAGCACGTTTAAGGTAGGATAGGCTAAGCTATGATGCACCGTAGGTTAGGTATATTGAATGCATTTTCGACTTACAGTATTTTCAACTTATGATGGGGTTATTAGGACAATATATTAGGCTATAACCCCATTGTAAGTCAAGGAAGATCTGTATACACATTATTAATTTGGGGGGAGTATAAAAATTATTGATATATTTTTTCTTTCTTTCTTTTTATTTATTTGACAGAGAGAGAGATAGGAAGAAAGGGAACACAAGCAGGGGGAGTGGGAGAGGGAGAAGCAGGCTTCCCGCGGAGCAGGGAGCCTGATGCGGGGCTCGATCCCAGGACCCCGGGATCATGACCTGAGCCGAAGGCAGATGCCTAACGACTGAGCCACCCAGGTGCCCCTTGTTTTTCTTTTAGTATTGCAATGTCAATTCTTTTGAGTGTTTACATAATAATGATTCTGAGTAGCAACATCATTCAAATATTTCTAAGTTCTTCCTTAGATAAATGCTTGCCCTATTTTAATAATTACTTGATTATAGGAAAGAAGGGGTATATAAAATAAAAAGTAGGGATATAAAAAATACTAAAACAAGTTTATTAGTTAAGATAATTTAATTGCTATAACTGATAAACCTTCAAATCTCTATAGATTAATACAATAGTTAATATAAAACCAAATGGCCATGGAATTGGTGGTCAGAATGGCTCTGTTTCGGGGCGCCTGGGTGGCTCAGTCATTAAGCATCTGCCTTCGGCTCAGGTCATGATCCCAGGGTCCTAGGATCGAGTCCCACATCGGGCTCCCTGCTCCATGGGAGGCCTACTTCTCCCTCTCCCATTCCCCCTGCTTGTGTTCCCTCTCTCGCTGTCTCTCTCTCTCTGTCAAATAAATAAATAAAATCTTTAAAAAAGAAAAAAGAATGGCTCTGTTTCACTTGTATACTTAGAAACTCAATCTGACAGAGGTTCTATTTATCATCAGCAAATGTCTTCCAAAGTCACCCAAGAACATCAAGTCATCAGATGACCTATGTTGATGACAGTCGGTGTGAAATCCTCTTCTTTTTAACATGTGTACTTGTTGTCATAGGCATATCCAGACATCTACTGGCACAGCTTGAACAGGGGAGTTGAAAAAAATATACATGTTGAAATAGAATTTCTCAGCATGTTTTGGTTTCAAAATTTGTCAAGCAAGCTCTACTCTCTTGAAATGGTGACATATGAAATACAAAGACAAAAAGACTCTTACAACCTAATTATTATAAAATGTGGATCAGAACAGGGGTATTTGCATTTAAAACTTCCTTTGGAAAGGAATTCTAGTACAGGGCACCTTTGTGAGGTTCCTTTCCTCAAGAGGGAGAGTCCTTGATTAGACCCTGATTTGCCCCTGGGAGCCTCTTCTACACTTTTATCCTCTTTGGCTATACAAAACCTGGGTGTGCTATCGTTTTTCTATAGTTCTACAGTTTTCAGCCTGCTTCCTGGACATGCAAGTTTGTGGGGGCCACAAGTTTTTGTGTTGTTGATGTTGTTGTTTTCATAGTTGAATTGCCTACGTTTATTTTAGTCCTAGCTTGGAGATTTCACTGGTAATACAGTTTCCTAAAAGTGTTTGTGAACTTCCAGTGTCTTCTTCCACACACTTTCACATACAAATTTCTATATGCAAATTTCTTCCCTAGAACCTGTTCTCAAAGTCATTATCAACCTTTTGGCTGTCTTCCTTCACTATCATTCCCTTTGCTCTCTTCCTCACAAATTAATGGCAGCTATTTTGAGACCCTTTATCTCATGTTGACTCATGACAGAAACACTTCATTCAGCTGAGAAGTTTTATTGTCCTTTGTTGCTCAAAACCATTTTAGTCTAATTGTTTGTTATTGGGATATAGTGGCATTCATCCTTTCCAGTTACTAGGCCTTTGAACCCTGAGGCCTTTATCTATTTAATTTGATCACTGTTTAAAACCCAGCCAGTTCTTGCCTATGCTCATTTTTAAGTCATAATAGCTTGTTAAAAACAAATAACATACACAATATTCTGATTCCTTCCAATCACTTCAATCAGAGATACAGGCTTAAGTGCATTTGGTCTATCTTTCAAACACTTTCCCTTCCTAACAGGTGTTTGGATTTTCAGTCTGGCCATTAAGATATTATCATATTTTAATATTTTTATAAAGGCAGCAAAACCATTTCAAGGTAACATGCCTGTGTTAGTTAGGATAAGACTCATTAACTGCTGAAACAAAAATTCCTCAAATCTCACAGTCTTTTTTTTTTTTTTCTTCTAAAAACAGTAATATGACTATATTAACTATATATATTTGTATGAACAGGAAAACATATCAAGCCCTAGCAATATCTGCCACAAAATCAGTCAAGTTTTGACACTAAAGTTTTCTAATTTTGTTGTTTGCAAGATTTCTACTCCCTATCCTCCCTGATACTCCTCTTAAGAAGAGCTAGAGTGACACCTCTAAAACATATGTCCCTCATTTGCTTAAGTCTTTCAAATGGCTTATCACCTCACATGGAATAAAAGGCAAAGAACTTGTCAAAACTTACAAAGCTTACCAAACGTATAAGGGAACCCCCAGGTCCCTCTCTGATCAAATATCTACCAGGCTCCTCCTCACCCACCCTGCTGTAACCACAACTGATAAACCTGATGTTCACCTAGAAGACAATTCTTGTAACTATTATTCCCTCTGGCCCTGAATGTTCTTTTCTAATATATTCAAGTGGCTTACAGCTCAGGCTTTTCTAAACTTCTGCTCTTTGCTCAAAATCACTGATCAGCAAAACATTTCCTGATGGTCCTATACAGCAAAGATTTTCCTTCTTGTTTCCAGTGCTGCTCTTATAAGATTCCTGAAGCTCGCACAGCTTCTCCAGATTTGCTACTAAGGCCAACACAGTTTAGGGATATAACAGATCTATGAATTTTCAAGAACAGTATTCTGACTGGAGCTTTATAAACCACTCTATCCATACTCACATATGGATACTAAAAGTTTTGTTTTATGATTATGTTACTAAAAGATTTGTTTTGTAATTATATTAATGAGTGCACCTATATTCATTATTTTTTTCTTCTACAATTAATACGATGCCATTTCATATTTACCAGGAGTGCCTGGATTATCCCTTTAGGTGTACCAGGGTCTCGTATCATTAAGTGTATGTTTAATATTTATGTTGACTATTGAACTATTTCTCCTTGTCTATATTAATTATGTAATTATCCATTTTTACATAAGGAAAATAAATGTAAAATTATGACTCTACACATAGAAACATGATTTTGAAAATGTTAACTGCAAATTTTGTAGAAATCCTGTGTCAAACTATTGAGATATGTTTTCATAAGATGTTGCTTCCATTGACAGTTTTATAAGAGTTAACATTCTGTAGACTTCCTGATACATGGCAAGTTATATTTATTCATGCCCAGTTCAGTTTGACACCAGGAAGATTTCTTCTGTTGATGAATGTGTGCACCATGGACCCATTTCTTAGAAAGTTGACAATGCAAAAGCTATTGAAACCATGAATTGTATTTTCTGCTGTCATACTTTTTTATGATCAACTTCCAGTTTTTTATGTTCTGTGAAATCAAATAAAGAAGAGGTGTGTGTGTGTGATCAGAGTGCAGGTTTTTTCCCTAGCAGATATGGACACAAATTCAGTTTTAAATTATCTTCCACTTCCTCCTAATTGTAATTTATGACTGTAAATATTGCCAGAAGTTTTGACAATTTTATTTTGTCATTACTTTTTTAAAGGGAATTTTTTAATAAAAGTCCCCATACAGAGTCCATTTTGGAGCTGTAGGTCTTGCATATAACCCGGTAAAATACATAGTTCCAAAGTATTTAGTCAATTCTGTTCTCCCAATTCCTTCTACATATTTCAAAATGGAAGGACCTTCAAGCATAAAAATCTATGAGTTTGATGCATGTGGAACATATTTTTAAAATCTCGAAAATGGGGGCGCCTGGGTGGCTCAGTCGTTAAGCGTCTGCCTTCGGCTCGGGTCATGATCCCAGGGTCCTGGGATCGAGCCCCGCATCGGGCTCCCTGCTCGGCGGGAAGCCTGCTTCTCCCTCTCCCACTCCCCCTGCTTGTGTTCCCTCTCTCGCTGTGTCTCTCTCTGTCAAATACATAAAATCTTTGAAAAAAAATAAATAAAATCTCGAAAATGTATGTGGAGTCATCTATTGTCAGCCAAAAGGGAGCAAGCTCCTTCTACCTTATTCCTTCCATTGAATGCAGTGAAAAACCCTTGACTCTGAAAAGTACACAATGGTGGGTGTATTGGAGCAGGAAGTCAAGAGTGAAGACTGGTTTGCTGGTGGGTGTCTTATTTTTTTTTCCTTCATTCATCACCCAAGGGTGGCCCAACATGAGGAACTGTAAACCACGTGTGAACAACAAAAATTACAGTTTAAGCTACAAGCTGGAGAGTTTGGGGTAACACGATTTTTTCTCCCTGCCCAGCTCTGAGGACAGCAGGGTCCATCAGACTACACTGCTGCAGAGATGCCCCAAGCACCTCACACCTAAGACCAAACTCCTGCATCTCCATCCAGAGGGGTCAGGAATTAAGATCCATGTTGTCCAGAGTGTGGGAAGAGTTCTGTTATTTTGCCCTCCTTTTTCTCTTTGCTTTGCTCTGGATTTAGCTCAGTTTGTGTGGAAACATGCAGCAGAGTGAAGGAGATGAGACTCTGAGACAAATCTGTGTTTTTGGCCAGAAATACCAGGAAAAGTGACTCCCAGGATCCAGAGAGAGTGAAGGAGATCCTGGTGAGAGATGACCCTAAGCCTGGTCCTGGAATTCTGATCCTGTAATCTTCTGATCCTGTAATTCTCTGTGGGAATCAGTCAGTATCTCAAGCTTTCCATTCACAGAACAGACTCCAAGAAGCATTGCAGAGACTTGGAGAACTAAATAGTCTATAAATCAGGTTTGAACAACTACATCCCACAGAACAAGCCAGCCCATGGATAGGGTTTATACAGCCCATGAGCTAAGACTAGTTTTAGGTTTTTAAGGGCTGTAAAACAGGTAAGTGAGGAGAATATGCAACAGAGACCATATGTGGTCCACAAAACCTACAATATCATCTAACTCTTTATAGCGAAGAAATACTGAACCCTGGACCTCTAAATGGCACGTACACTGGGAGGCATGTGTACAAATAGCACAGGAGGTGAAAACTGGACTGAACTTGGAATCACCACTTACAGAGGTGAGACCAATTTGTGGAATTGACCTAACCGTGTTCACTGCCTGCAAAATAAACAGACAAAATTTCAACAGACATTTTCCAAATGATTTTAAAAGAATCAAGTGTCTCCAGAATAATACTGAAAATGTCCAAAGTCCAACCCCAGAATAAGTGACAAAATAAAAACTACAAAATATGACCAATTAACAGCTGCAAAGTCCAAATTGAGAAAGATCTCAAGCTAGGTATTGGGGAGCCTGGGTGGCACAGGTGGTTAAGCGTCTGACTCTTGGTTTCAGCTCAGGTCATATGATCTCAGGGTCGTGGGATCGAGCCCTGCGGTGGGCTCCTCTCTCAGTGTGGAGTCTGCTTGAGAGTCTCTCTCTCTGCCTCTGTCCCTCCCCCCTGCTGTCTCTCTCTTCCTCTCTGAAATAAACAAATGTTTTTATTTTTATTTTTTTAAAGATTTTATTTATTTATTTGACAGAGAGAGGGAACACAAGCAGGGGGAGTGGGAGAGGGAGAAGCAGACTTCCCACTGCACAGGGAGCCCGATGCGGGGCTCGATCCCAGGACCCTGGGATCATGACCCGAGCTGAAGGCAGACGCCCAACGACTGAGCCACCCAGGAGCCCCTAAACAAATCTTTTAAAAAAAAAATAATGAAGGGGCCGCCTGGGTGGCTCAGTTGGTTAAGCGACTGCCTTCGGCTCAGGTCATGATCCTGGAGTCCCGGGATCGAGTCCCGCATCAGGCTCCCTGCTCGGCAGGGAGTCTGCTTCTCCCTCTGACCCTCCTCCCTCTCATGCTCTCTGTCTCTCATTCTCTCGCAAATGGTAGAGGTGAAAGCTCTTAAAAAAAAGGAAAGATACTTCCCATCGGAGCAATAGAAAGTACATTCTAAAACTAACTAGAAATGTTAGAACTGAAATTAACAGTATCTGAAATAAAAATTCACATCATAGCTTAGTAGCAGAATGTTGAAGATAGATGAAAATGTCCAAGAACTTGATGATATATCGATAGAATTTATCCCATTTCAAGAACAGAGGGAAAAAATAAAAGAGAGATAAAAGAAAGACTGGACCTTCAGAGGTTTAGGGACAATATAAAAATGTCTAACATTTGTTACTTTGGAGTTCCAGAAGGAAAGAAGACAAGTCTTACTCAGAATTAAAAAAGAAAAAAAAGAAAGAAAGAATGGTGAAAAAATTCCAAATTTGGTTTAAAACAATCATAAACATTCAGATTAAAGAAGGTCTGTGAACTTTGGAAAGTATAAGTCATACCCAGGCACATCATGATCAAAAAGCTGAAAAACAAAGGTAAAAATATATAATACTGAATGCAGAGAGTAGAGAAGGACACTTTGTATATAGAGAATTATTAATTAGAATTCCTGTGAATTTCTTTTAGAAAACATGTAGCCTAGAAGACATTGGGACAACATTTTAAACTGTTTAGGAGGAGAGAGGGACAAACCTCCAAGCAAATTCTCAATCCTGTGGCAATATCCTTAAGAAATAAATGCTAAATAAAGATATTCTAAAATGAAGGAAAATTGAAAATTTTGTGAACAATTTTTCTCTAAAAAGTGCTATAGGAAATCCTTCAGGCTTAAGAAAAATTACAGAGACAAACTCTGGACTATAAGAATGAAGGTAAAACGTATATAATGATGGTAAGAGGTAAATATTTGGTAAGTAGTTTCTTGTTATTTAAAATAATTATAAATGTTGAAAGCTAAACTTACGAACCTTTCTAGTAGCGATTTCAATAAATTAGATATGTAGGTGTAATATATTTATGACAGTCATTACATAAAATGAAAAAGAAAAAGATACCTATGTGTCTTTAAAATTAACATTTTACTTGAACTGGTAAAATGCTAACTTTAATTAGAATTTTAAATGTTTAATAAATGAAAAGAGATACAGACAACATATTATTCTATTCACAATTTATGCACAATCTTTATCAAAATTTCAGCAGGGATTTTTGTAGATTTTGACAAGCTGTAAAATTCATTTGGACACAAAACGGAGTGCAATAAGCAAAATGGAAGAAGAAAAGGAAAAACATACTTGCGGTAATCATAGTAGCTGATTTAAAGACCTGCACTAGCGCTACAATTATCAAGTCATAGATAAATATAACAATAAAGAGTCTCAAAATAGACTCAAATATGATCAAATGGCTTTTGACAAAGGTAAAAAGAAAATTCAATGAAGAAAAAAAAAAACAACACTCCTTACAACAAATGATCTGGAACATTTGTACATCCAAAATACAAAAAAAGAAGAAACAATGCATACTTCACACTTCATATAAACAATCAATTCGAAGTGGATCGCAGAGTGGTATGTAGAATGTAAAACTAAAACTTTTAGAAGAAAACATTGGTGAAAAATTCTGCAACATTTTTAAGGCAAAGTTTTCTAGATATGGTACCCAAAATACGACCCATACATTGGTAAAATGAATTTCATCAAAATTAAAACTTTTGCTCTGTAAAAGACAACACTAAGGGCATTAAAAGACAAATACTTTTATCCAAATATATAAAGAACTCTCAAAATCAATAATTAGATATTAAACATTCTCATAAATATTGGACAAAAACTTAAACATACCTTACACCAAAGAAAATATCCTGATGGCAAATAAGCATGTGAAAACATGATCGATATCATTAATAGTTAGGGAAATACTAATCAAAGCCACAATGAAATGTCATTATAAAACTATTGTAATAGTGAAATTATTTTTAGTTATGATGATGAATCCTGGCAAAGATAGAGAGCAATTGAAACGCTCAGATTTCTTGTGGGAATTAAAAATGCTGCACATCCTTGGATAAAAACCTTTGGCAGTTATTCATAGAGTTAAATATACACTTACCACATGAACACTTCATTCTACTCCTAGACAGGTAACCAAGGGAAATTAAAACTTATGGTCCCACAAAACCTGTATTAATTATAACAATTTATTCTTAATTGTCAAAAACTAGAGGCAAACTTGTGAACGGATGCTCAATATGTGATACATCTATACACTGAAATATGCTTACTAAAAGAAATTGTTGATACTCACAGTAATTTGAAAATCTCAAATGCAAGTAGCCCAACTGAAAACCTCATATTCAAAAACATCATATGATGTTCTGGAAAGGGGAAAACTACAGGGGGCAGAAGTAAAAGCTGGGTTTAGGGGTTACCTACAAAGGCGGGGGAGAAGAAATCTTAGAGGGTGATGAAACCTGTGTCTTGATTTTAGTGGTATTTATACAACCATATTAATTTTTCATGACTCATAGAATTAGTCATCAAACGTGAATGTTTTTCCTATACATAAAAAGTAAATTAAAAAAAAAATGAGGAAGAAAGACATATCCTGACCACAAACCCCAAGTGACCATGTTTATGACGTCATCCGTATCTTAGCAGTGACAAAGTGGAAGCTGTCTCCATTGGTGTCAATCATCCTTTCAACTCCCCATGGGTTTCCTTAATTAAGCAGTTAATTAATTTAGTTTGCTTATTCTTAAAATAAATTTTCATTGGTATAGAATTTTTGTCCTCTGACCACAAAAGGAATATCGTTCGCTGAAGGGAATTTAGAAAATCCAGACAAATAAAAAAAAAAAAATAGGAAAAAAGTGTCTGCTAACTCCCAACAGTGTATACGGAGAAAACAATTACATAAGAGTGAAATGGGGTGGCCAGCATAATAGAAGTATTATTGTTCCTACCATTTCGGGGAGAGAATGACCATGTAGTTGACAATGGCACGCTTCAGGAACATGTGTCGATTTTAATGCAGAACATGCGTGTGGCGAGGCAGGTTACATGCAGTCAGCAGGACAGGAGCGACGCCACGTCCTAGATCCATAGGTTACGTTTGTTTCGTGCTGTATTAAGAAGGCTTACTGAATGGCGTGCCTTTTTTCTCGGAATAGTCTCTTTCAGGTCAAGAGACTGCAGTGAAGATTCAACTTTTAGGGTCATAGTTTCCCGGGATGCCTTTCCTTTAAATATGTCATTCACAAACTTAATTTCATAAGAATATAGCACAAGCAAAGGTGAAAGGCAGGCCATTAACCATCCACTCCTTAAAGGGTATGACTTCTTGGACAACGCAAGACACAGCTATGGTCAAAAGGAAAAGAAAAAACATTGAATTGACATCTCGTTTGACAACTGTAATATCCAATCTGATAATCGATCATACCCAGAATGATAATCGAATAGGTGTTTTTAGTGTTGTGATTGGCTGAGCGGTATCTCCTTGGATTGTTTTTTCTGTCTCCTGATTTGTCCTGAGATAGAACCAAAATCTGTGAAGACTGAGCCCCAAGCACTCGCTGTAGTCAGCAGAGGGCAGCAGAAAGCTTCCACAGGCTGACTTGGAAGAACAGGCATCTCAAGGTAAGCAGTGGAGTGGAAAGGTGGGAGAAGCAAATAAAAAGCCCATCAAGACCAGGGACTGACATTAAAAGGGGTAGGAGGCATTGCAACAAGAGCCATTTGACACACGCAAGCACAAGCTAATTGTCACAGAGGGGTGGTTCACTCGCATAAAGAACTTAATCGATTTATTCATTTGTTCTTCCACCGAGTAATACATTTAGCACCTTCCGTTTGGGCTTCAGTTTGTTCACTTACTAAGGGTTATAGTGCTAATAAGAGCCTCGTAAGATATATGAAGACTACTTAGGGCTATTTGTGAAATATTACTGCAGTGTTTTGTTTTTCGTTTTTTGTTTTTTTTTAAACTCTAACATCTCTTAAGATATAAGATGACTGTTTAATAGCAGCATTCTAGGAAAAAAATGGTACCGCTCTAACAAAGCCAACTACCTCTATAAATGTGCACACTGGCTGTAAATAGCATTCTAATTTTATACATCTTTTTTTTTTTTTAAGATTTTATTTATTTATTCATGAGAGACAGAGAGAGAGAGAGAGGCAGAGAGAGAAGCAGGCTCCCAAGGAGCAGGGAGCCCAATGCGGGACTCGATCCCAGGACCCTGGGATCATGACCTGAGCCGAAGGCAGATGCTTAACCATCTGAGCCCCCCAGGCGCCCTCTAATTTTATACATCTTAAATGGAAAAGATTCTTAGAATTAAAGGGACAAAGGGGGAGCAATCACTGCTCAAGCACATGGAAGTGAACTAAAAATGCCTTCAGGTATGTTTAACCGGAGACCTGGAAGAGGAATGATCAGAAGTCCAGGATTTAAGGGGCTTGGCTAGGACAGAAGGTCCTGCTAGGTGGTGGAGAAATCTCTGATAAAGGGAACTGCATGGGCAAAGATTTTGATACAGGCAAAAATGTGGGACGTTCAAAACATAGAAAGCAATCGGTTGTGGCTGAGCAGAAAGGGTGATGGGGAGACATGTCTGGAATAAGAGCAGGGAAAAAATCCAGATAGGCACATGTGTGGCCTGTTGGCCTTGGTACATATTGTAGAGTTTATTATAATGTCATTTGGAAACTTTTAGAATGAATTCAGTAGAGACGAATTAAAGCAAAATTAGAGCCTCTGTACAGGAGAGAAGAAAGAGCCAAGACAGGGACCATCACAGTGAATCTCAGCTCTACTGCTGAAAAACTCTAAAGCCTTGGCTAAATAATTAACTAGATTTCCCCAAGTCTAGAAGTCAGAATTCACAAGCAGATGTAGATGGAGTCACAGAAACTACAGCATCGTACGTGACAATGGTTGTACTATGAGCAGCGTATTTTCAAGTGCAGACCTTACTTACCCGTAGAATCCCTAATGTGTCAGGTGCCAAAGACCAGACTCCAGATTGATTTGGTCAATATCTGTTTTAAATGACCTAACACGATTACAAGTTAATAACTGCAATGATCACTGTTTGCTCATCAAGACCTCAGCAAACATGGCTAAAAAAAAATCACCATGGAGTGCCTTTGGTATTAAACTACATAGGAGTCGGGAGAGTACAGGTTTGTGTAGTACACAGCACAAGACCTTGCATAAGTTTCTGTCTCTGAAAGTTACACTTACTGCACAGTAAAACCCTCCCTACTGATGTTAACATACCTATTTCAAAATCAAGACAATGGGCATACATGTGCGGAAATTTCCAAAGGGACTAAAGAAGGATAGGAGAAAAATGTAGAACAGAGATATCACTAAGCCCTCTTATCTGCAGGTTTTAATAACATCAGGGCTTTGGAACTTTTACTAGAAAGTCATATTCAGTACCTCTCTCTGGTGTATAGACAATAACAACTACCACCACAGTAAAACTCAGTACTTCAAGCAATTCACACACACACACACACTGGAGAATTAGCAGATACTTTATTACTATATTTACTTGCATAATTTCAAACACATTATGGCAGAACTTAGAACAATACTTATTATAGTATGTCACATCGTATTGTATTATAGACGTAAAATAGCAGAAAGTTAACTCACCATCACATTTCTAGTTGTACTGGAAAGGTAGTTTCTCTAATTGAGGTAATTAGCAAAATTGACTATTATGAGAAACAAAAAAAGAGTCAAGCTAAAAAAGCAAA